>NC_030679.2:2898525-3032107 GCF_000004195.4 Xenopus tropicalis | reverse complement strand
TGATAGGTTCCCGCCATGTTTGGTTCCTACCAACAGCCATATTGATAGGTTCCTACCATGTTTGGGTTCCTACCAACAGCCATATTGATAGGTTCCTACCATGTTTGGGTTCCTACCAACAGCCATATTGATAGGTTCCCACCATGTTTGGGTTCCTACCAACAGCCATGTTAATAGGTTAGCCTACCAACAGCCATATTGAGAGGTTCCACCTACCATGTTTGGGTTCCTACCAACAGCCATATTGATAGGTTCCTACCAACAGCCATATTGATAGGTTCCTACCATGTTTTGGTTCCTACCAACAGCCATTATGATGGTCGCAAGTTGGTCCCGCCAACGCGCATATTGTGGCTAGTGTGGGTTGCCTACAACAGCCATATTTGTTCCGACCTAGTTTGCCCTACAGCATGTTTGGGTTCCTACCAACAGCCCCATATTGGCATACGGCGAGGCCATCTCCTTTCCCCACTCCTCTGCTCCTCACTCCATCCCCTCACTCCTCTGCTCCTCACTCCATCCCCTCACTCCTCTGCTCCTCACTCCATCCCCTCACTCCTCTGCTCCTCACTCCATCCCCTCACTCCTCTGCTCCTCACTCCATCCCCTCACTCCTCTGCTCCTCACTCCATCCCTCATCTCGTCCCACTCATCCCTCACTCCTTCGCTCCTCACTCCATCCCTCACTCCTCTGCTCCTCACTCCATCCCCTCACTCCTCTGCTCCTCACTCCTCTGCTCCTCACTCCATCCCCTCACTCCTCTGCTCCTCACTCCATCCCCTCACTCCTCTGCTCCTCACTCCATCCCCTCACTCCTCTGCCCCTCACTCCTCTGCTCCTCACTCCATCCCCTCACTCCTCTGCTGCCTCACTCCATCCCCTCACTCCTCTGCTCCTCACTCCATCCCCTCACTCCTCTGCCCCTCACTCCATCCTCACTCCTCTGCTCCTCACTCCATCCCCTCACTCCTCTGCTCCTCACTCCATCCCCTCACTCCTCTGCTCCTCACTCCATCCCCTCACTCCTCTGCTCCTCACTCCATCCCCTCACTCCTCTGCTCCTCACTCCTCTGCTCCTCACTCCATCCCCTCACTCCTCTGCTCCTCACTCCATCCCCTCACTCCTCTGCTCCTCACTCCATCCCCTCACTCCTGCCCTCACTCTCTGCTCCTCACTCCATCCCCTCACTCCTCTGCTCCTCACTCCATCCCCCACTCCTCTGCTCCTCACTCCATCCCCTCACTCCTCTGCCCCTCACTCCATCCCTCATCCTCTGCTCCTCACTCCATCCCCTCACTCCTCTGCTCCTCACTCCATCCCCTCACTCCTCTGCTCCTCACTCCATCCCCTCACTCCTCTGCTCCTCACTCCATCCCCTCACTCCTCTGCTCCTCACTCCATCCCCTCACTCCTCTGCTCCTCACTCCATCCCCTCACTCCTCTGCTCCTCACTCCATCCCTCACTCCTCTGCTCCTCACTCCAATCCCTCACTCCTCTGCCTCCTCACTCCTCTGCTCCTCACTCCATCCCCTCACTCCTCTGCTCCTCACTCCATCCCTCACTCCTCTGCTCCTCACTCCATCCCCTCACTCCTCTGCCTCACTCCTCTGCTCCTCACTCCATCCCCTCACTCCTCTGCTCCTCACTCCATCCCCTCACTCCTCTGCCCTCACTCCATCCCCTCACTCCTCTGCTCCTCACTCCATCCCCTCACTCCTCTGCTCCTCACTCCATCCCTCCACTCCTCTGCTCCTCACTCCTCTGCTCCTCACTCCACCCTCACTCCTCTGCTCCTCACTCCATCCCCTCACTCCATCCCCTCACTCCTCTGCTCCTCACTCCATCCCCTCACTCCTCTGCTCCTCACTCCATCCCCTCACTCCTCTGCTCCTCACTCCATCCCCTCACTCCTCTGCTCCTCACTCCATCCCCTCACTCCTCTGCTCCTCACTCCATCCCCTCACTCCTCTGCTCCTCACTCCATCCCCTCACTCCTCTGCTCCTCACTCCATCCCCTCACTCCTCTGCTCCTCACTCCATCCCCTCACTCCTCTGCTCCTCACTCCATCCCCTCACTCCATCCCTCACTCCTCTGCTCCTCACTCCATCCCCTCACTCCTCTGCCCCTCACCTCTGCCCCTCACTCCTCTGCTCCTCACTCCATCCCCTCACTCCTCTGCTCCTCACTCCATCCCCTCACTCCTCTGCTCCTCACTCCATCCCCTCACTCCTCTGCTCCTCACTCCATCCCCTCACTCCTCTGCTCCTCACTCCATCCCCTGTTCACTCCATCCCCTCACTCCTCTGCTCCTCACTCCATCCCCTCACTCCTCTGCTCCTCACTCCATCCCCTCACTCCTCTGCTCCTCACTCCTCTGCTCCTCACTCCATCCCCTCACTCCTCTGCTCCTCACTCCATCCCCTCACTCCTCTGCTCCTCACTCCATCCCCACTCCTCTGCTCCTCACTCCATCCCCTCACTCCTCTGCTCCTCACTCCATCCCCTCACTCCATCCCCTCACTCCTCTGCTCCTCACTCCATCCCCTCACTCCTCTGCTTCCTCACTCCATCCCCTCACTCCCTCTGCCCTCACTCCTCTGCTCCTCACTCCATCCCCTCACTCCATCCCCTCACTCCTCTGCTCCTCACTCCATCCCCTCACTCCTCTGCTCCTCACTCCATCCCCTCACTCCTCTGCTCCTCACTACATCCCCTCACTCCTCTGCTCCTCACTCCATCCCCTCACTCCTCCCTCACTCCATCCCCTCACTCCTCTGCCCCTCACTCCTCTGCTCCTCACTCCATCCCCTCACTCCTCTGCTCCTCACTCCATCCCCTCACTCCTCTGCCCCTCACTCCTCTGCTCCTCACTCCATCCCCTCACTCCATCCCCTCACTCCTCTGCTCCTCACTCCATCCCCTCACTCCTCTGCTCCTCACTCCATCCCCTCACTCCTCTGCTCCTCACTCCATCCCCTCACTCCTCTGCTCCTCACTACCATCCCTCACTCCTCTGCTCCTCACTCCATCCCCTCACTCCATCCCCTCACTCCTCTGCCCCTCACTCCTCTGCTCCTCACTCCATCCCCTCACTCCTCTGCTCCTCACTCCATCCCCTCACTCCTCTGCCCCTCACTCCTCTGCTCCTCACTCCATCCCCTCACTCCTCTGCTCCTCACTCCATCCCCTCACTCCTCTGCTCCTCACTCCATCCCCTCACTCCTCTGCTCCTC
The DNA here is from genome assembly GCF_000004195.4 of Xenopus tropicalis. Lineage (NCBI taxonomy): Eukaryota > Metazoa > Chordata > Amphibia > Anura > Pipidae > Xenopus > Xenopus tropicalis. The sequence goes on along the minus strand of NC_030679.2, from coordinate 3,028,870 downwards.
ACTCCATCCCCTCACTCCTCTGCTCCTCACTACATCCCCTCACTCCTCTGCTCCTCACTCCTCTGCCCCTCACTACATCCCCTCACTGGTCTCCCTGCACGTTCCTGGTCGTCTCCTCCGCTCCTCTCAGAGCCTCCCACCATCCACACCCACTGCGCTCTCTCTTATTAACCCTTTCTATCTCGCTGCTCCTTCCCTCTGGAACTCTATCCCTGAATCCCTCCGTAGGGAACACTCACCCACTCTCTCTCACACACTCACTTATTCTCTCACACACTCTCTCATTCTCTCACACTCACTTGCTCTCTCACTCACTCACTCGCTCTCTCTCTCACTCATTCTCTCTCACACTCACTCACTCTCTCACTCACTCACTCTCTCTCTTACTCACTCATTCTCTCAAACACTCACTCGCTCTCACTCATTCTCTCAAACACTCACTTGCTCTCACTCATTCTCTCAAACACTCACGCTCTCACTCAGACACCCACTCTCTTTAAGTTAAAACTCAGACTGTACCTACTGGGGTACTAAGACATTATTTTGCCCAGTCCTGCGCTTAAGGGCAAATGCCCATACCTGATGCCTCTTACCTTCCAGTTTGTGCCTGTATGTTACCCAACCACTCAGATTGTAAGCTCTATGGGGCAGCGACCCCCTTCCTACTGTATCTCATACCCCATGGCACTTACTCCCTGTGTATTTATTGTATTTATTATAACGCTTGCCCTCCCTGTGTGTAATTGTGTATTCTGTAAGACTGTACAGCGCTGCGTACCCTTGTGGCGCTTTATAAATAAAGTTATACATACATACATACCTACGGGCCCCACTGTGAGTTCACACATGAGAGTGAGTGGGGACAGTGAGGAGGGAGTGAGTAGGCGCAGTGAGGAGACAGTGAGTGGAGACTGAGTTGGGACAGCGAGTGAGGAGACAGTGAGTGGAGACTGAGTGGGAGAGTGAGTGGGGGCAGTGAGTGGGTGCAGTGAGTGGGGGCAGTGAGTGGGGGCAGTGAGTGGGGAGAGTGAGTGGGGGCAGTGAGTGGGGAGAGTGAGTGGGGCAGTGAGTAGAGTGAGTGGGGGCAGTGAGTGGGGACAGTGAGTGGGCGCAGTGAGTGGGCGCAGTGAGTGGGGAGAGTGAGTGGGCGCAGTGAGTGGGGGCAGTGAGTGGGGGCAGTGAGGAGACAGTGAGTGGGGGCAGTGGGAGGGTGAGTGGGCAGTGAGTGGAGACAGTGAGGAGGACAGTGAGTGGGGGCAGTGAGGAGACAGTGAGTGGGGGCAGTGAGGAGACAGTGAGTGGGGGCAGTGCGGGAGACAGTGAGTGGGGCAGTAGAGAGGGTGAGTGGGGCAGTGAGTGGAGACAGTGAGGGCAGACAGTGAGTGAGGGGCAGTGAGTGGGGGCAGTGAGGAGACAGTGAGTGGGTGGCAGTGAGTGGGGGCAGTGAGGAGACAGTGAGTGGGGGCAGTGGGGAGTGTGAGTGGGGGCAGTGAGGAGACAGTGAGTGGGGGCAGTGGGGAGGGTGAGTGGGGGCAGTGAGTGGGGACAGTGAGTGGGGGCAGTGGGGAGACAGTGAGTGGGGACAGTGAGTGGGCGACAGTGAGTGCGGGGCAGTGAGTGGGGGCAGTGAGTGGGACAGTGAGTGGGGGCAGTGAGTGGGGGCAGTGAGGAGACAGTGAGTAGGGCAGTGAGGAGACAGTGGTGGGGGCAGTGGGGAGACAGTGAGTGGGGCAGTAGAGAGGGTGAGTGGGGCAGTGAGTGGAGACAGTGAGTGGGGCAGTGAGGAGACAGTGAGTGGGGGCAGTGAGGAGACAGTGAGTGGACAGTGGGGAGGGTGAGTGGGGAGAGTGATTGGGGCAGTGAGGGGCAGTGAGGAGACAGTGAGTGGGCGGGGGGAGAGTGAGTGGGGGCAGTGAGTGGGGGCAGTGAGGAGACAGTGAGTGGGCAGTGAGTGGGGAGAGTGAGTGGGACAGTGAGTGGGGAGAGTGAGTGGGGCAGTGAGTGGGACAGTGAGTGGGGAGAGTGAGTGGAACAGTGAGTGGGGGGAGTGAGTGGAACAGTGAGTGGGGCAGTGAAGTGGGGACAGTGAGTGGGTGGAGTGAGTGGAACAGTGAGTGGGGGGAGTGAGTGGAACACGTGAGTGGGGGGAGTGAGTGGAACAGTGAGTGGGGGAGTGAGTGGGGACAGTGAGTGGGAGAGTGAGTGGGACAGTGAGTGGGGAGAGTGAGTGGAACAGTGAGTGGGGCAGTGAGTGGGACAGTGAGTGGGGGCAGTGAGGGAGACAAGGGAGTCGGGGGCAGGTGAGGAGACCAGTGAGTGGGGGCAGTGGGGAGGGTGAGTGGGGAGAGTGATTGGGGGCAGTGAAGTGGGGGCAGTGGAGGAGGACAGTGAGTGGGGGGCAGTTGGGGGAGAGTGAGTTGGGGGCAGTGGAAGTGGGGCAGTGAGGAGACAGTGAGGTGGGGGCAGTGGGGGGGTGAGTGGGGGCAGTGATGGAGGACAGTGAGTGGGGGCAGTGGGGAGGGTGGAGTGGGGCCAGTGGGGGAGACAATGAGTGGGGGCAGTGGGGAGGACCAGTGGAGTGGGGGCAGTGGGAGGGTGAGTGGGGCAGTGGGGAAGGACAATGAGTGGGGGCAGTGGGGAGACCAGTGAGTGGGGGGCAGTGAGTGGGGCATGTGGAGTGGGGGCAGTGAGGAGACAGTGAGTGGGGGCAAGTGAGGGAGACAGTGAAGTGGGGGCAGTGGAGTGGGACAGTGGAGTGGGGCAGTGAGGAGACAGTGGTGGGCAGTGAGTGGGGGCAGTGAGGAGACAGTGAGTGGGGCAGTGAGGACAGTGAGTGGGGGCAGTGAGTGGGACAGTGAGTGGGGGCAGTGAGGAGACAGTGAGTGGGGCAGTGAGGAGACAGTGAGTGGGGGCAGTGAGTGGGACAGTGAGTGGGGGCAGTGAGTGGGGACAGTGAGGAGACAGTGAGTGGGGGCAGTGAGTGGGGACAGTGAGTGGGGGCAGTGAGTGGGGCAGTGAGGAGACAGTGAGTGGGGGCAGTGGGGGCAGTGAGTGGGACAGTGAGTGGGGGCAGTGAGTGGGGAGAGTGAGTGGGACAGTGAGTGGGGAGAGTGAGTGGGGCAGTGAGTGGGACAGTGAGTGGGGAGAGTGAGTGGAACAGTGAGTGGGGGGAGTGAGTGGAACAGTGAGTGGGGGCAGTGAGTGGGGACACGTGAGTGGGTGGAGTGAGTGGAACAGTGAGTGGGGGGAGTGAGTGGAACAGTGAGTGGGGGGAGTGAGTGGAACAGTGAGTGGGGGGGAGTGAGTGGGGACAGTGAGTGGGAGAGTGAGTGGGACAGTGAGTGGGGAGAGTGAGTGGAACAGTGAGTGGGGGCAGTGAGTGGGACAGTGAGTGGGGGCAGTGAGGAGACAGTGAGTGGGGGCAGTGAGGAGACAGTGAGTGGGGGCAGTGGGGAGGGTGAGTGGGGAGAGTGATTGGGGGCAGTGAGTGGGGGCAGTGAGGAGACAGTGAGTGGGGGCAGTGGGGAGAGTGAGTGGGGGCAGTGAGTGGGGGCAGTGAGGAGACAGTGAGTGGGGGCAGTGGGGAGGGTGAGTGGGGGCAGTGAGGAGACAGTGAGTGGGGGCAGTGGAGGGTGAGTGGGGGCAGTGGGGGAGACAATGAGTGGGGGCAGTGGGGAGACAGTGAGTGGGGGCAGTGGGGAGGGTGAGTGGGGGCCAGTGGGGAGACAATGAGTGGGGGCAGTGGGGAGACAGTGAGTGGGGGCAGTGAGTGGGACAGTGAGTGGGTGGCGCAGTGAGGAGACAGTGAGTGGGGGCAGTGAGGAGACAGTGAGTGGGGGCAGTGAGTGGGACAGTGAGTGGGGGCAGTGAGGAGACAGTGAGTGGGGCAGTGAGTGGGGGCAGTGAGGAGACAGTGAGTGGGGGCAGTGAGGAGACAGTGAGTGGGGGCAGTGAGTGGGACAGTGAGTGGGGGCAGTGAGGAGACAGTGAGTGGGGCAGTGAGGAGACAGTGAGTGGGGGCAGTGAGTGGGACAGTGAGTGGGGGCAGTGAGTGGGGACAGTGAGGAGACAGTGAGTGGGGGCAGTGAGTGGGACAGTGAGTGGGGGCAGTGAGGAGACAGTGAGTGGGGGCAGTGGGGGCAGTGAGTGGGACAGTGAGTGGGGGCAGTGAGTGGGGAGAGTGAGTGGGACAGTGAGTGGGGAGAGTGAGTGGGGCAGTGAGTGGGACAGTGAGTGGGGAGAGTGAGTGGAACAGTGAGTGGGGGGAGTGAGTGGAACAGTGAGTGGGGGCAGTGAAGTGGGGACAGTGAGTGGGTGGAGTGAGTGGAACAGTGAGTGGGGGGAGTGAGTGGAACAGTGAGTGGGGGGAGTGAGTGGAACAGTGGAGTGGGGGAGTGAGTGGGGACAGTGAGTGGGAGAGTGAGTGGGACAGTGAGTGGGGAGAGTGAGTGGAACAGTGAGTGGGGGCAGTGAGTGGGACAGTGAGTGGGGACAGTGAGTGGGGACAGTGAGTGGGGACAGTGAGTGGGGCAGTGAGTGGGGGCAGTGAGTGGGACAGTGAGTGGGGGCAGTGAGTGGGGACAGTGAGTGGGGCAGTGAGTGGGACAGTGAGTGGGGGCAGTGAGTGGGGCAGTGAGTGGGGGCAGTGAGTGGGGGCAGTGAGTGGGGACAGTGAGTGGGGACAGTGAGTGGGGACAGTGAGTGGGGGCAGTGAGTGGGGGCAGTGAGTGGGGACAGTGAGTGGGGGCAGTGAGTGGGGGGCAGTGAGTGGGGACAGTGAGTGGGGGCAGTGAGTGGGGACAGTGAGTGGGGCAGTGAGTGGGGGCAGTGAGTGGGGACAGTGAGTGGGGGCAGTGAGTGGGGGCAGTGAGTGGGGGCAGTGAGTGGGGGCATGAGTGGGGCAGTGAGTGGGGGCAGTGAGTGGGGACAAGTTGCTGCTCAGTAAGTGACAGGAAAACCTGCTCCGACCGGTTTAAAGCAAAAACTAGAAGTAGAAATGGAATGCGGCTCCGGTAGCCCCTCCCCCGGTAGCCCCTCCCCCGGTACCCCCTCCCGTCACTCCCTCCCGGGGAAGAGATTATTTGGGGACCCGGGGGCTGCACACACCAGGCGCTGATATACACAATACAGTACGAGTCACACTGTCCGCAGGCACTGACTAATAAAGCTCTGGGATGTTTGAATCGGAGCTCAATGCAATCTGCCGTAGCGGATGACGTCAGCTTCTATGGGCGTGTCGGGGGCGTTCCTGCGCCGTGTCGGGCGGTGGGCGTGTAGAATCGTGCGGTGGGCGTGGCGAACGGTGCAGGTGCGGAAGCAGCGAGAGGGCTGAGTGTGAGACCGGAGCCGGGAGCGGCGTGTGCTGGGCACCCACTAACAGGTACCGGGGACTTACTGTCATTAGGGGGAATGGGGGCATCTCCGGCCATAGGGCTGCACTCTCCTCTACTGCTTATCCCTCTCTTTGTATCGGGCAGCGGGGCTGCAGGGAGTTGTAGTTCAGCGCAGCAGTTTGGATTTTATTGCTATTGGCTATAGTGATGTGTTGTGTGGGGGCCTTCATTGTGGGTGCCTCTGTAACAGGGTGTATGGGTGCAGCCTATTGTGCCCCCCAATATGTCCCACTGCCCCTCCTAGAGCCTCTATCCAGGGAACAGTGTGGCACAAATGTGTTCCCCCTACATCTCTTATTTAGCCAACTTGTGCTACATTGTATCAGGAGTCAGAACCAGCAGTGCAGGGAAGGGAAAGGGACAGACACAGTGACAGTTACACATAACTATAAACCCAGTGAGAATGAGGGATGAATGGGTATTGGGGAGTTGTATCAGGAGTCAGAACCAGCAGTGCAGGGAAGGGAAAGGGACAGGCACAGTGACAATTACACATAACTATAAACCCAGTGAGAATGAGGGATGAATGGATATTGGGGAGTTGTATCAGGAGTCAGAACCAGCAGTGCAGGGAAGGGAAAGGGACAGACACAGTGACAGTTACACATAACTATAAACCCAGTGAGAATGAGGAATGAATGGGTATTGGGGAGTTGTATCAGGAGTCAGAACCAGCAGTGCAGGGAAGGGAAAGGGACAGACACAGTGACAGTTACACATAACTATAAACCCAGTGAGAATGAGGAATGAATGGATATTGGGGAGTTGTATCAGGAGTCAGAACCAGCAGTGCAGGGAAGGGAAAGGGACAGACACAGTGACAGTTACACATAACTATAAACCCAGTGAGAATGAGGGATGAATGGATATTGGGGAGTTGTATCAGGAGTCAGAACCAGCAGTGCAGGGAAGGGAAAGGGACAGACACAGTGACAGTTACACATAACTATAAACCCAGTGAGAATGAGGAATGAATGGGTATTGGGGAGTTGTATCAGGAGTCAGAACCAGCAGTGCAGGGAAGGGAAAGGGACAGACACAGTGACAGTTACACATAACTATAAACCCAGTGAGAATGAGGAATGAATGGATATTGGGGAGTTGTATCAGGAGTCAGAACCAGCAGTGCAGGGAAGGGAAAGGGACAGACACAGTGACAGTTACACATAACTATAAACCCAGTGAGAATGAGGGATGAATGGGTATTGGGGAGTTGTATCAGGAGTCAGAACCAGCAGTGCAGGGAAGGGAAAGGGACAGACACAGTGACAGTTACACATAACTATAAACCCAGTGAGAATGAGGAATGAATGGATATTGGGGAGTTGTATCAGGAGTCAGAACCAGCAGTGCAGGGAAGGGAAAGGGACAGACACAGTGACAGTTACACATAACTATAAACCCAGTGAGAATGAGGGATGAATGGGTATTGGGGAGTTGTATCAGGAGTCAGAACCAGCAGTGCAGGGAAGGGAAAGGGACAGACACAGTGACAGTTACACATAACTATAAACCCAGTGAGAATGAGGGATGAATGGGTATTGGGGAGTTGTATCAGGAGTCAGAACCAGCAGTGCAGGGAAGGGAAAGGGACAGACACAGTGACAGTTACACATAACTATAAACCCAGTGAGAATGAGGAATGAATGGGTATTGGGGAGTTGTATCAGGAGTCAGAACCAGCAGTGCAGGGAAGGGAAAGGGACAGACACAGTGACAGTTACACATAACTATAAACCCAGTGAGAATGAGGAATGAATGGATATTGGGGAGTTGTATCAGGAGTCAGAACCAGCAGTGCAGGGAAGGGAAAGGGACAGACACAGTGACAGTTACACATAACTATAAACCCAGTGAGAATGAGGGATGAATGGGTATTGGGGAGTTGTATCAGGAGTCAGAACCAGCAGTGCAGGGAAGGGAAAGGGACAGACACAGTGACAGTTACACATAACTATAAACCCAGTGAGAATGAGGAATGAATGGGTATTGGGGAGTTGTATCAGGAGTCAGAACCAGCAGTGCAGGGAAGGGAAAGGGACAGACACAGTGACAGTTACACATAACTATAAACCCAGTGAGAATGAGGGATGAATGGGTATTGGGGAGTTGTATCAGGAGTCAGAACCAGCAGTGCAGGGAAGGGAAAGGGACAGACACAGTGACAGTTACACATAACTATAAACCCAGTGAGAATGAGGAATGAATGGATATTGGGGAGTTGTATCAGGAGTCAGAACCAGCAGTGCAGGGAAGGGAAAGGGACAGACACAGTGACAGTTACACATAACTATAAACCCAGTGAGAATGAGGGATGAATGGATATTGGGGAGTTGTATCAGGAGTCAGAACCAGCAGTGCAGGGAAGGGAAGGGACAGACACAGTGACAGTTACACATAACTATAAACCCAGTGAGAATGAGGGATGAATGGATATTGGGGAGTTGTATCAGAAGTCAGAACCAGCAGTGCAGGGAAGGGAAAGGGACAGACACAGTGACAGTTACACATAACTATAAAACCCAGTGAGAATGAGGAATGAATGGATATTGGGGAGTTGTATCAGGAGTCAGAACCAGCAGTGCAGGGAAGGGAAAGGGACAGACACAGTGACAGTTACACATAACTATAAACCCAGTGAGAATGAGGAATGAATGGATATTGGGGAGTTGTATCAGGAGTCAGAACCAGCAGTGCAGGGAAGGGAAAGGGACAGACACAGTGACAGTTACACATAACTATAAACCCAGTGAGAATGAGGAATGAATGGGTATTGGGGAGTTGTATCAGGAGTCAGAACCAGCAGTGCAGGGAAGGGAAAGGGACAGACACAGTGACAGTTACACATAACTATAAACCCAGTGAGAATGAGGGATGAATGGGTATTGGGGAGTTGTATCAGGAGTCAGAACCAGCAGTGCAGGGAAGGGAAAGGGACAGGCACAGTGACAGTTACACATAACTATAAACCCAGTGAGAATGAGGAATGAATGGATATTGGGGAGTTGTATCAGGAGTCAGAACCAGCAGTGCAGGGAAGGGAAAGGGACAGACACAGTGACAGTTACACATAACTATAAACCCAGTGAGAATGAGGAATGAATGGATATTGGGGAGTTGTATCAGGAGTCAGAACCAGCAGTGCAGGGAAGGGAAAGGGACAGACAGACAAGTGAATGGATATTGGGAAGCTGTATGTGGAATTATATTTGCTTTCATTTCAGTAGTAGCAGTTACAATTTTTGGTTGAAGTTCCCATTTAAACGCTGGCTCCATGTGAGTGTGTGAGTGAGTGTGTGAGTGAGTGTGTGAGTGAGTGTGTGAGTGAGTGTGTGAGTGTGTGTAGCTCAGGGGTAGTTAGTTACTCACACAGCTGCAGGCAGAGCCTCCCCTCCCTTTATGGCCCGGCTGGGGCGGCACGTTATATTCCCGCGCTCTCTCTGCACAAGAGACAGGGAAAGCAAACGCTCTGTGTGGGAGCGAGTGTGGGGCCAGACAGGGGCCCCGGGTAAGTGGCAGGGGCCCCGGGTGAGTGGGAGGGGCCCCATGCTAGTTGGGTCAGGTTGTTACACACAGGGATGCGGTTCCGCTCGCCTGAGCTGTATAAATAGGAGCTATATTTGCCCCGGGGCTGCCGCACAGGTGTAAGTGCAGAACGGGGCCCACAGTGAGTGCAGAGACACAGACAGGCTGGGGATAGTGCGGCCTCACCGGGGTGGGGAGTAGTACGGTAAGTAGTACAGTCCTGTATTATAGTAAGTAGTAGTGTAGGCAGTACAGTAAGTAGTACAGTGGGTATTACAGTAAGTACAGTAAGTAGTACAGGGGGTATTGAAAGTACAGTAGGAAGTACAGTAAGTAGAGTAAGTAGTACAGGGGTATTATGGTAAGTATAGTAGGCAGTACAGTAAGTAGTACAGGGGTATTATGGTAAGTATAGTAGGCAGTACAGTAAGTAGTACAGGGGTATTATGGTAAGTATAGTAGGCAGTACAGTAAGTACAGTAAGTAGTACAGGGGTATTATGGTAAGTATAGTAGGCAGTACAGTAAGTACAGTAAGTAGTACAGGGGGTATTATGGTAAGTATAGTAGGCAGTACAGTAAGTACAGTAAGTAGTACAGGGGGTATTATGGTAAGTATAGTAGGCAGTACAGTAAGTAGTACAGGGGGTATTCTGGTAAGTATAGTAGGCAGTACAGTAAGTACAGTAAGTAGTACAGGGGGTATTCTGGTAAGTATAGTAGGCAGTACAGTAAGTAGTACAGGAGGTATTATGGTAAGTACCCCACTGTACTACTTACTGTACTTACTGGTTTACTTACTGTACTACTTACTGTATTACAGTAAGTACAGTAAGTATAGTAGGCAGTACTGTAGATATTACTGTACTGCTACATGTGATACCTCTGTACTTACTGTAATACCCCCCTGTACTACTTACTGTACTGCCAACACTACTACTTACTGTAATACCCCCCCTGTACTACTTACTGTAATACCCCCCTGTACTACTTACTGTAATGCCTACATTACTACTTACTGTAATACCCACTGTACTTACTGTAATACAGTAAGTAGTACAGTAAGTAAACCAGTTAGTACAGTAGTAGTGGGGCAGTACAGTAAGTAGTAGTGGGGGCAGTACAGTAAGTAGTAGTGGGGGCAGTACAGTAAGTACAGTAAGTAGTAATGGGGGCAGTACAGTAAGTAGCAGTGGGGGCAGTACAGTAAGTAGCAGTGGGGGCAGTACAGTAAGTAGCAGTGGGGGCAGTACAGTAAGTAGCAGTGGGGGCAGTACAGTAAGTTGCAGTGGGGGCAGTACAGTAAGTAGTAGTGGGGGCAGTACAGTAAGTAGTAGTGGGGGCAGTACAGTAAGTAGCAGTGGGGGCAGTACAGTAAGTAGCAGTGGGGGCAGTGCAGTAAGTACAGTAAGTAGTAGTGGGGGCAGTACAGTAAGTAGCAGTGGGGGCAGTACAGTAAGTAGTAGTGGGGGCAGTGCAGTAAGTACAGTAAGTAGTAGTGGGGGCAGTACAGTAAGTAGCAGTGGGGGCAGTACAGTAAGTAGTAGTGGGGGCAGTGCAGTAAGTACAGTAAGTAGTAGTGGGGGCAGTACAGTAAGTAGCAGTGGGGGCAGTACAGTAAGTACAGTAAGTTGTAGGGGGCAGTACAGTAAGTAGTAGTGGGGGCAGTACAGTAAGTAGTAGTGGGGGCAGTACGGAGTAGCTTGCTACTGATTACCCTATCAGAGTGACTCTGCACTGGGGCAGATCCCATGCTGTGGGAGTATAAATTCCCCGTGCTGGGGGGGCGGCTCCCCGGTAGCCAGAGGGCCACGCCCCACATACGGTTCTGCAAGGGCAACTCCGCCTCCTGGGAAATTCAATGGAAACTCGCTAAACCTGCTCCTCTGAGACAATGTTGGGACGTTGAGCTTAGTACATCTCATTAACGGTTGCTGCCCCGGGGTAATTAAATCACTCAGGATATTTGCCCCTTGAAGGTGCATGAAATATACAAATGGGCTGTTTGAGGCCCCGCCCACATCCGTATCCCCAGGTAAACAGTGCGCTTACACGACTCAGGGGCGGAGCCTGTTGCAGTACCAGAATGCCTGCTGCTCCGGCACGATGTAGCCCAATAACCGACTGACATCTGCTACATTGTTTCAGCAGTCAGAACTCTGAACGCTCATTGGGGAGGGGGGGCTAAACCATCGTCACATCTACACAGGGGCCACAGTTGTGTTGTCTCTGCAAACGCAGGTGTGGGGCCCCGGAACCTGCATTACACAAGCGCATTCCTGAGTCGGATAAACACAGGATTTACTGTGCCTCACTAATATCCCTCCACGTGCAAATAGCTTGGCGTCTGGGCCCAATTAGCTACTGTGTCTCGGCTTTATTGACAAGGAGGTGAGGTAGAGGCAGTAAAATGGTACTGGGCGGGGCTATAGGTCTGTATAGGGGGGGGGGGAGGCCCATATACACAGAGCAGTGCCGCAATAGAATGCCCTATTCCTAGCAACTTTGCAATTGGTCTTCATTATTTATTTTGTATAGTTTTTTTTAATTATCTTCTGCCTCTTTCCAGCTTTCAAATGGGGGTCGCTGACCCCGGCAACCAATAACTATTGCTCCGTAAGACTACAAATGTACTATTATTGTTACTTTTTATTACTTCTCTTACTATTCATATTCCCATTTCTTGTTTAAACCACTTCCTAATTGCTGGGGTATATAAGACCCTAGCAACCAGATAGCTGCTCAAATACCAAACGGAGAGCTGCTGGACAAAAAGCTAAATAACAAAGAAAAAAAAAAAGAAGACCAATTGCAAAATGTTTTAGAATATCAATGTCTACATCATATTAGTGCTAATTTAAAGGTAAACTTCCCCTTTAAACTGTTTTTTTTTTTCCTCTTGTGGTTTCTCGACGGTTGGGATTTAGCAACCAGAATAGGAAGGGAGCCCGGGGCTCACATTGATGTTGAGCCATCAGTATGAAGGTGGGGGGGCTCGGTACCTCTGTAAGGTGGGGGGGCATTTCCAGAATTGCTGCCCCCTAATGACTGTAATGCTTCTGCTACATTGTTTCATGAGTCGGACCCAGAGGAGAGAAAGGGACAGACTGCCGAGTAGCAATTAAAATGGCAAACAGTGCTTTATAGCTGTCGCTTCAGAAGAGGAGATGCTCACCCCCCACTCTCACCCCCACTCTCACCCCCACTCTCACCCCCACTCTCACCCCCACTCTCACCCCCCACTCACACTCAAGTGTAACGTTTGCATTGAGTTCTCACTGTACAAACACATTGGTCTTCCTGTTGATCCCTGACTGTATGTGGGTGTTGCTCAGTGGGAACAGGAGTCTGTCTGTGGGCCCCCGGGGCCCGGTGTTAAATAAATTGGGTGTGTGGGTGCTGCTCGCTGTGGGTGAGTGAGTGCTGCTCGCTGTGGGTGAGTGAGTGCTGCTCGCTGTGGGTGAGTGAGTGCTGCTCGCTGTGGGTGAGTGAGTGCTGCTCGCTGTGGGTGAGTGAGTGCTGCTCGCTGTGGGTGAGTGAGTGCTGCTCGCTGTGGGTGAGTGAGTGCTGCTCGCTGTGGGTGAGTGAGTGCTGCTCGCTGTGGGTGAGTGAGTGCTGCTCGCTGTGGGTGAGTGAGTGCTGCTCGCTGTGGGTGAGTGAGTGCTGCTCGCTGTGGGTGAGTGAGTGCTGCTCGCTGTGGGTGAGTGAGTGCTGCTCCCTGAGGGTGAGTGAGTGCTGCTCGCTGTGGGTGAGTGGGTGCTGCTCGCTGTGGGCGAGTGGGTGCTGCTCGCTGTGGGCGAGTGGGTGCTGCTCGCTGTGGGCGAGTGAGTGCTGCTTAGTGGGCGAGTGAGTGCTGCTTAGTGGGCGAGTGAGTGCTGCTTAGTGGGCGAGTGAGTGCTGCTTAGTGGGCGAGTGAGTGCTGCTTAGTGGGCGAGTGAGTGCTGCTTAGTGGGCGAGTGAGTGCTGCTCAGTGGGCGGGTGAGTGCTGCTCAGTGGGTGGGTGAGTGCTGCTCAGTGGGTGGGTGAGTGCTGCTCAGTGGGTGGGTGAGTGCTGCTCAGTGGGTGGGTGAGTGCTGCTCAGTGGGTGGGTGAGTGCTGCTCAGTGGGTGGGTGAGTGCTGCTCAGTGGGTGGGTGAGTGCTGCTCAGTGGGAGAGTGAGTGCTGCTCAGTGAGAGAGTGAGTGCTGCTCAGTGAGTGCCAGACAGGGGTGCAGGTGAGTGAGGCTCAGTGGGTGGGTGAGTGAGGCTCAGTGGGTGAGTGAGTGCTGCTCAGTGAGTGAGTGCTGCTCAGTGAGAGAGTGAGTGCTGCTCAGTGCGTGAGTGCCAGACAGGGGTGCAGATGAGTGAGGCTCAGTGGGTGAGTGAGTGCTGCTCAGTGGGCGAGTGAGTGCTGCTCAGTGAGTGCCAGACAGGGGTGCAGGTGAGTGAGGCTCAGTGAGAGAGTGAGTGCTGCTTAGTGGGTGAGTGAGTGCTGCTTAGTGGGTGAGTGAGTGCTGCTTAGTGGGTGAGTGAGTGCTGCTTAGTGGGTGAGTGAGTGCTGCTTAGTGGGTGAGTGAGTGCTGCTCAGTGGGTGGGTGAGTGCTGCTCAGTGAGAGAGTGAGTGCTGCTCAGTGAGAGAGTGAGTGCTGCTCAGTGAGAGAGTGAGTGCTGCTCAGTGAGAGAGTGAGTGCTGCTCAGTGAGAGAGTGAGTGCTGCTCAGTGAGAGCGTGAGTGCTGCTCAGTGAGTGCCAGACAGGGGTGCAGGTGAGTGAGGCTCAGTGGGTGGGTGAGTGAGGCTCAGTGGGTGAGTGAGTGCTGCTCAGTGAGAGAGTGAGTGCTGCTCAGTGAGTGCCAGACAGGGGTGCAGGTGAGTGAGGCTCAGTGGGTGGGTGAGTGAGGCTCAGTGGGTGAGTGAGTGCTGCTCAGTGAGTGAGTGCTGCTCAGTGAGAGAGTGAGTGCTGCTCAGTGCGTGAGTGCCAGACAGGGGTGCAGGTGAGTGAGGCTCAGTGGGTGAGTGAGTGCTGCTCAGTGGGCGAGTGAGTGCCAGACAGGGGTGCAGGTGAGTGAGTGCCAGACAGGGGTGCAGGTGAGTGAGGCTCAGTGGGTGAGTGAGTGCTGCTCAGTGAGTGCCAGACAGGGGTGCAGGTGAGTGAGGCTCAGTGGGTGGGTGAGTGAGGCTCAGTGGGTGAGTGAGTGCTGCTCAGTGAGTGCCAGACAGGGGTGCAGGTGAGTGAGGCTCAGTGGGTGAGTGAGTGCTGCTCAGTGAGTGCCAGACAGGGGTGCAGGTGAGTGAGGCTCAGTGGGTGAGTGAGTGCTGCTCAGTGAGTGCCAGACAGGGGTGCAGGTGAGTGAGGCTCAGTGGGTGAGTGAGTGCTGCTCAGTGAGTGCCAGACAGGGGTGCAGGTGAGTGAGGCTCAGAGCGCACGTAGCACGAGGTTTGCACTAATTGCTCCCAGCCAATCACCAGCAGCCGGGGGATATTTGGGCCCCACCCTGAGCTGTAACACTGGCTCCTTGTGGCGCTAATGTCCCGGGTGGGGGGGGGCACCTTCCCCTTTTTCCCCTATTAAACTTACAGGGATTCTTTGTAACCTCTGCCCCTCCCATCCCATTACCCACCCACCGGCCCTGCTGGGAGGCTCTTCCCTGGGCTTGTAGTAGTAGGTACCGGGCCAGGCAGCACCAGGGTCATTGGGCTCTTTCTGTCTCCTCACAGGCACCGTTACTATGGCAATGACAGCGACGAACCCGACGTCTTGTCCAATGAGCAGCCACACCCGGGAGCGGGTCACCGTGGCCAAACTCACTCTGGAGACTTTCTATAGCAACCTGATCCTGCAGCACGAGGAGCGAGAGACCCGGTACCGGCACTTATGGGCTCGGGGGGTTCTGGGTATCATGGGAAATGTTTTATAGGGGGTTCTCTTACTGTCTGTGGGACTGTGGTACCAGCACCCAGCATCCCCCCGATATCCAACTGCGCTCTGATTGGCCCATTGGGAGATCCCACAGCATCTAGCTCAGGCCAGTTAGTGGGGGATTTGGGGTGAGTGCTTATTTGTGCCCTGGGTACCCCTGGAACTATAGCGGGGTGACTGTTACCCCAATGTTTCTATATATCTGTAACCTTGTTATGGGCTAAGGGGGCCCAGCCTGAAGGCCAGTTAGGGGGGGATTTGGGGTGAGTGCTTATTTGTGCCCTGGGTACCCCTGGAACTATAGCGCGGTGACTGTTACCCCAATGTTTCTATATATCTGTAACCTTGTTATGGGCTAAGGGGGCCCAGCCTGAAGGCCAGTTAGGGGGGGATTTGGGGTGAGTGCTTATTTGTGCCCTGGGTACCCCTGGAACTATAGCGGGGTGACTGTTACCCCAATGTTTCTATATATCTGTAACCCTGTTATGGGCTAAGGGGGCCCAGCCTGAAGGCCAGTTAGGGGGGATTTGAGGTGAGTGCTTATTTGTGCCCTGGGTACCCCTGGAACTATAGCGGGGTGACTGTTACCCCAATGTTTCTATATATCTGTAACCTTGTTATGGGCTAAGGGGGCCCAGCCTGAAGGCCAGTTAGGGGGGGATTTGGGGTGAGTGCTTATTTGTGCCCTGGGTACCCCTGGAACTATAGCGGGGTGACTGTTACCCCAATGTTTCTATATATCTGTAACCTTGTTAAGGCAGGAGCAGCACTGGGTCCCCTATTTATCCTATCACTGGAACCATTGACTGGTTACCATGGTTAGTATGCCTAGCAACCAGATAGTGATTCAAATTCCAAAACCAGGAGCTGCAATAAGTAACAGTTCTGACTCTGTAACCTCAGAGGAACTTTCTGATCTGCTATTTTGCTCTGCTGATTCCTGTGCATTGATGTTTCACATCCACAAATCTGTGGAGATTCAGCTTGTGATTCGCTCTCGGCCGCACTCCTTCTTATTGGCCGAGGGTTGGGCAGGCTCACTTGCCCCCCCCCCAGGTTATTATAGTACTGTTGGGGTCATTCCTTAGACCAAACAGCCAGGAAACCCACAGGCTGCAGATGACTTTATGCTGCGCAGGACGACTTTTAAAGTAGTACAGTCTGCAGCAGTCACTAGATCAGACTGATGATATTATGTGTGTGTGTGTGTTACAGGCAGAAGAAGCTGGAGGTCGCCATGGAAGAGGAGGGCTTAGGAGACGACGAGGTAATTTATTTGGTGTTATTTGACTATATTTGCCCCCCCAAATGCCCTCCCCCGATTGTTGCACGCAGGGTCGGACGGGGGGGGGGTGAAGGGCCCACCCCTAAAGGGACATTATAATATAAGTCTTATGCTTCATTGAACATAAAGAAGCAGTGTATGTGTTTGGTATTTCAGCAGCTATCTAGTTGCTAGGGCCTTGTTTACCATAGCAACCAGACATGGGTTTGAACTGGAGACTGAAATATGTATAGGAGAGGGACTGAATAGAAAGATAAATCATTTTTAATTATTTAGAGTGAATTAAAGTGAATAGGAAAGATGTAGAAGAGAAAGACAAATAATTCAAAAACTGTAAAAAAAAAAAAAGCAAACATATTAAAAATTAACTTAAAGATGAACCTACCCCTTTAAGAGAATGCACTTACCTAGGCAGTAGCCAGGGCTGATTTCCCCAACGTTTTTGGCCTTTGCAGCACTGCCGGCTTCCAAGGAGTTTAGCCTCAAGGTCCCTCAGCTGTTTGGATTCACTGAATGCTCCCCCTAGTGGCAGAATGCAGAATCTGTTAACGGATTAGCAACACCCCAAAAAAAAAAAAGTATAAGTAGTATAGGGGGTTCTGCAGTCATGGTAGAAGGGGGGTCCCGACGTGGAAAGTTGGAAAAATGGGGGCTTACAATAGGGGCGGGGCTTTTGTGGACTGGCATGGGTAGGGTGAATATGTGGCAGAGTGAGAGGGACATTGAATCCACATTTTACTTGTTGGTGGGGGCCCCCGGTGACCCCCCTGGTTAGTAGTTTAGGGTCCCATGATGCCTGTGGGTGACAGTCCCAGTTGTACATCAGTTCATTGAAACTCTCGATCTGACCAATTGCCCCAACAGAAAAAAATGCGCCGGTCGCAACACGCCCGGAAGGAAACTGAGTTCCTGCGCCTGAAGAGGACCCGGCTGGGCCTGGAAGACTTTGAGTCCTTGAAAGTCATCGGCCGAGGAGCCTTCGGAGAGGTGGGTGTCTCTCTCTATCCGGCCGAGAGCAACTTTCTAAATCGACATCTTTAAAGGGGAAATTGCCCAAATTGGTATTAAAAAAATTGGAAATGTATTTGCTATTCAGTAGTTTATGTTCTCTGCACTGCTTGTTCTGACTCCTGAACCAATGTAGTAGTAGCCAGATGATGGAGGAGATCCGACTTTCATTGTGTTGTTTCAAGAGTCAGAACCAGAAGGGGCAGATAGTGCTTCTGCCCCACCGTCCCCTCCCTACTGAATCCTGGGAAAGCCACGGATACATTTTTTAATAAAAATCGACCAATTGCAGGTCCGCCTTGTTCAGAAGAAGGACACCGGGCACATCTATGCCATGAAGATCCTACGCAAGGCTGACATGCTGGAGAAAGAACAGGTACGTCTGGTTCCTTAAGAGGCTTTTGCCTCAGGTGTCCCTATGCGGGTCATGCAGAGCCTCTTTGTTCCCATAATGCACCTCTCTCTCTTTGGCGCAACAGGTAGCGCATATCCGGGCGGAGCGGGACATCCTGGTGGAAGCGGATGGGGCCTGGGTGGTGAAGATGTTCTACAGCTTCCAGGATAAGAGGAACCTCTATCTGATCATGGAGTTTCTGCCCGGAGGTAATGTCCCGCCCCATGGCCTGTGTCCAGGGTGCAAAGGATTATGGGTTGGTTATATCACTTCTTTTGCTTTGCTCAGGGGACATGATGACTTTGCTGATGAAGAAGGACACGCTGACGGAGGAGGCGACGCAGTTTTATATCGCCGAGACTGTCCTGGCTATCGATGCCATTCACCAGCTCGGGTTCATCCACAGGGATATCAAGCCGGACAATCTGCTATTGGATGCAAAGGTAGGGATGCCGACCAACCCAATTCCTTGGATCAGGAACTAAAACTTAGGAGCCCACTTTTCCCCATAGAAGCGCCCAATGACCAATCTCCTTGGGTCAGGAACTAAATCTAAGGAGCCCACTTTGCCCCCATAGAAGCTCCCAACATCCAAACTCCTTGGGTCAGGAACTAAACCTAAGGAGCCCACTTTGCCCCCATAGAAGCTCCCAACATCCAAACTCCTTGGGTCAGGAACTAAACCTAAGGAGCCCACTTTGCCCCCATAGAAGCTCCCAACATCCAAACTCCTTGGGTCAGGAACTAAATCTAAGGAGCCCACTTTGCCCCCATAGAAGCTCCCAACATCCAAACTCCTTGGGTCAGGAACTAAACCTAAGGAGCCCACTTTGCCCCCATAGAAGCTCCCAACATCCAAACTCCTTGGGTCAGGAGCTAAAACTAAGGAGCCCACTTTGCCCCCATAGAAGCACCCAACAACCAAACTCCTTGGGTCAGGAGCCAAAACTAAGGAGCCCACTTTGCCCCCATAGAAGCACCCAACAACCAAACTCCTTGGGTCAGGAACTAAAACTAAGGAGCCCACTTTGCCCCCATAGAAGCTCCCAACAACCGAACTCCTTGGGTCAGGAGCTGACTTTGCCCCCGTAGAAGCTCCCAACAACCAATTTCCTTGGGTCAGGAACTAAAACTGAGGAGCCCACTTTGCCCCCATAGAAGCTCCCAACAACCAATCTCCTTGGATCAGGAACTAACAGGTTTTCTCCGTATCGTAGGGTCACGTCAAGCTTTCGGATTTTGGCCTCTGCACGGGGCTGAAGAAGGCCCATAGAACCGAGTTTTACAGGAACCTGACCCACAATCCCCCCAGTGACTTTTGTAAGTAGTGGGTTTGGATACGACCATAATGAATTGGTTACTAGGCAACAACAAAGGATGATGGGGTAGGTGCCCAAACTTGGCCGTTGTCTCTAAAGTCTCATTGGTTTCAATGCAGCGTTCCAGAACATGAACTCCAAGAGGAAGGCGGAGACGTGGAAGAAAAACCGCCGACAGCTGGTGGGTAACGGGCTCAGCGAATCGGTCGGGCGCCCCGTTGCTATGGGCATTCGCTGATTCACTTACATGATCTGTTTCAGGCCTACTCCACTGTTGGGACCCCCGATTACATCGCTCCGGAGGTCTTTATGCAGACGGGCTACAACAAGCTCTGTGATTGGTGGTCGCTGGGGGTCATTATGTACGAGATGTTAATCGGTAAGTTGGCCGTTTCGGCGGGGAGTAAGTTGTGGCTCTTGAGCCTCCGATAATGGGACATATTTCTGTCTTTTTCCTGAACCCAGGGTACCCCCCATTCTGCTCAGAGACCCCCCAAGAAACGTACAGGAAAGTGATGAACTGGAAGGAGACGTTGGTCTTTCCTCCCGAGGTGCCGACGTCGGAGAAATCCAAGGATCTGATTCTCAGGTCAGTGGTACTGGGGGGGTTACTGGGTGTCGGAGTGGGCTTCTCTGTCTCACCCCCAGGTGGCGCTACTTCTGGGTTCATGTCGATAGAAACTCCGGACCCTACGACGCCTGTAATAAAAGGCACTTAGGAGCAGTAACCCATAGCAACCAATCAGCAGGTAGCATTTACTGGTTGCTATGGGTTGCTGCTCCTGGGATTTAGAAAGTATATTTTGCACTCACAGGTTTTGCGCGGACTCGGAAAACCGCGTTGGGTCTAACGGTGTCGAGGAAATTAAGAGCCACCCCTTTTTTGAAGGCGTCGATTGGGGCCACATCAGGTACAGTTATACCCTGTTTGTGTTAGAGATCCATATACCGACTGGGGGGGGGGCACCTCTTTAGCAGGGGGTAACCGGCTTTACCCCCCGGCGGAACCTCTATAGCAGGGGGTAACCAGCTTTACCCCCCGATGGTACCTCTATAGCAGGGGGTAACCAGCTTTACACCCCGATGGTACCTCTATAGCAGGGGGTAACCGGCTTTACACCCTGATGGTACCTCTATAGCAGGGGGTAACTGGCTTTACACCCCGATGGTACCTCTATAGCAGGGGGTAACCGGCTTTACACCCTGATGGTACCTCTATAGCAGGGGGTAACTGGCTTTACACCCCGATGGTACCTCTATAGCAGGGGGTAACCGGCTTTACACCCCGATGGTACCTCTATAATAGGGGGGTAACCAG
Source organism: Xenopus tropicalis (assembly GCF_000004195.4). NCBI lineage: Eukaryota > Metazoa > Chordata > Amphibia > Anura > Pipidae > Xenopus > Xenopus tropicalis. Next base: position 3,008,733 of record NC_030679.2, on the reverse strand, counting down.
CTTTACCCCCCGATGGTACCTCTATAATAGGGGGTAACCGGCTTTACACCCCGATGGTACCTCTATAGCAGGGGGTAACTGGCTTTACACCCCGATGGTACCTCTATAGCAGGGGGTAACTGGCTTTACACCCCGATGGTACCTCTATAGCAGGGGGTAACTGGCTTTATACCCCGGAGGCACCTCTATAGAGGGGGGTAACCGGCTTTACACCCCGATGGTACCTCTATAGAGGGGGTAACCGGCTTTACACCCCGATGGTACCTCTATAGAGGGGGTAACCGGCTTTACACCCCGATGGTACCTCTATAGAGGGGGTAACCGGCTTTACACCCCGATGGTACCTCTATAGAGGGGGTAACCGGCTTTACACCCCGATGGTACCTCTATAATAGGGGGGTAACCGGCTTTACACCCCGATGGTACCTCTATAATAGGGGGGTAACCAGCTTTACCCCCCGATGGTACCTCTATAATAGGGGGTAACCGGCTTTACACCCCGATGGTACCTCTATAGCAGGGGGTAACCGGCTTTACACCCCAATGGTACCTCTATAGCAGGGGGTAACCGGTTTTACACCCCGATGGTACCTCTATAGCAGGGGGTAACTGGCTTTACACCCCGATGGTACCTCTATAGCAGGGGGTAACTGGCTTTACCCCCCGATGGTACCTCTATAGCAGGGGGTAACTGGCTTTACAACCCAATGGTACCTCTATAGCAGGGGGTAACTGGTTTTACACCCCGATGGTACCTCTATAGAGGGGGTAACTGGCTTTATACCCCGGAGGCACCTCTATAGAGGGGGTAACTGTCAGTATATTTATTTTTATTGCAGGGAGAGGCCGGCGGCGATTCCTATTGAAATAAAGAGCATCGATGACACCTCCAATTTCGACGAGTTCCCGGAGTCGGACATATTGCAGCCAGGTAACGCTTTGCGCTATAATCACCCTGTCTGCCAATGAGGCTCCTCGCTGTAAGCGCCAATGCTTAGGAATGAGCTCCTGTTAAACAACCCCCTACTCTGTTTCAGTGTTGAACCCGCCGGAGCCCGACTACAAGTCCAAAGATTGGGTCTTCCTCAATTACACGTACAAGAGGTTCGAAGGCCTGACGCAGCGGGGCTCCATCCCTTCCTACATGAAATCCGGGAAGCTATGAGCAGCGTCGCCCCCCCACCCTGAAACAGTTACTCAGGTATCCGCAGAGAACACCTCTAGACTGGGTGTTCCCATAAACCTGTCCCCACCCCCGGAGGAAATTCAGCAGGACTAGGATTTCGCCCGACGACAGCTGGCTGCGCCGGCGACTTAATCCCTCCCCCTTTTTATTTTGGAGGGAAAAAACTTTTTATTTTGATTCTGCCCAAAGGTACTGGAATGTGTGCGGCTGTCTCTCCGGCTGTCTCTCTGGCTGTCTCTCTGTGAGCCCTACAGGTCAATTGTATGTACTGGCACCGAGCCATTGTGTTATAATGGGCCGCCATCACTGTTATATGGCCAGTAGGTTAATGTGGCCTTTAAACGGTCACTATTGGGCGCCCGGAGGAAACGTACTGGGTTCCATTGTTACTTTATCCGTGTAAATGTCTGATTTTATCCTTATTTATTCCGCACTGCCCCAATCATCGTTCATTAAATGTGTCCTAGCGGCTGATTGGCCCACTAGCGACTGTTTGGCATAAGCCCCTCCCTGTGTAGCATCAATAATTAATAGGCACCACACAGGGGGGGGTCAATATAGTATCACATGACCTTGCCGAGAAGTCGATGATTTTAGCTTTATTAAAGGGAAAGTAAGGGGTAAAAGCATTTCCATTTAGGGAATCATTCCAAATTTTTTATTAATGTTGCAAATGTCTTGACTCTATAACACTAGGTGATAAGGGCGATACAGCGCGACTATGAAACCGCATGTAATCTGCGCTTAAAGGGAAAATATACCATATTTTTGAGTTTTCCATATACAGTTACCCTAGGATATTTGTATTTATACATATGGGTAGGGGGTGCCATAGTGTTTCCCTTAGACAGTACAGTATGGGGGTACAGCTTATTGTGTGCCCAGAACATTCCCTCTCTGTATATTTGTATTTATACATATGGGTAGGGGGTGCCATAGTGTTTCCCTTAGACAGTACAGTATGGGGGTACAGCTTATTGTGTGCCCAGAACATTCCTTCTCTGTATATTTGTATTTATACATATGGGTAGGGGGTGCCATAGTGTTTCCCTTAGACAGTACAGTATGGGGGTACAGCTTATTGTGTGCCCAGAACATTCCTTCTCTGTATATTTGTATTTATACATATGGGTAGGGGGTGCCATAGTGTTTCCCTTAGACAGTACAGTATGGGGGTACAGCTTATTGTGTGCCCAGAACATTCCCTCTCTGTATATTTGTATTTATACATATGGGTAGGGGGTGCCATAGTGTTTCCCTTAGACAGTACAGTATGGGGGTACAGCTTATTGTGTGCCCAGAGCATTCCTTCTCTGTATATTTGTATTTATACATATGGGTAGGAGGTGCCATAGTGTTTCCCTTAGACAGTACAGTATGGGGGTACAGCTTATTGTGTGCCCAGAACATTCCCTCTCTGTATATTTGTATTTATACATATGGGTAGGGGGTGCCATAGTGTTTCCCTTAGACAGTACAGTATGGGGGTACAGCTTATTGTGTGCCCAGAGCATTCCTTCTCTGTATATTTGTATTTATACATATGGGTAGGGGTGCCATAGTGTTTCCCTTAGACAGTACAGTATGGGGGTACAGCTTATTGTGTGCCCAGAGCATTCCTTCTCTGTATATTTGTATTTATACATATGGGTAGGGGGTACCATAGTGTTTCCCTTAGACAGTACAGTATGGGGGTACAGCTTATTGTGTGCCCAGAACATTCCTTCTCTGTATATTTGTATTTATACATATGGGTAGGAGGTGCCATAGTGTTTCCCTTAGACAGTACAATATGGGGGTACAGCTTATTGTGTGCCCAGAACATTCCTTCTCTGTATATTTGTATTTATACATATGGGTAGGGGGTGCCATAGTGTTTCCCTTAGACAGTACAGTATGGGGGTACAGCTTATTGTGTGCCCAGAACATTCCCTCTCTGTATATTTGTATTTATACATATGGGTAGGGGGTGCCATAGTGTTTCCCTTAGACAGTACAGTATGGGGGTACAGCTTATTGTGTGCCCAGAACATTCCCTCTCTGTATATTTGTATTTATACATATGGGTAGGGGGTGCCATAGTGTTTCCCTTAGACAGTACCGTATGGGGGTACAGCTTATTGTGTGCCCAGAACATTCCTTCTCTGTATATTTGTATTTATACATATGGGTAGGGGGTGCCATAGTGTTTCCCTTAGACAGTACAGTATGGGGGTACAGCTTATTGTGTGCCCAGAACATTCCCTCTCTGTATATTTGTATTTATACATATGGGTAGGGGGTGCCATAGTGTTTCCCTTAGACAGTACAGTATGGGGGTACAGCTTATTGTGTGCCCAGAACATTCCTTCTCTGTATATTTGTATTTATACATATGGGTAGGGGGTGCCATAGTGTTTCCCTTAGACAGTACAGTATGGGGGTACAGCTTATTGTGTGCCCAGAACATTCCCTCTCTGTATATTTGTATTTATACATATGGGTAGGGGGTGCCATAGTGTTTCCCTTAGACAGTACAGTATGGGGGTACAGCTTATTGTGTGCCCAGAACATTCCTTCTCTGTATATTTGTATTTATACATATGGGTAGGGGGTGCCATAGTGTTTCCCTTAGACAGTACAGTATGGGGGTACAGCTTATTGTGTGCCCAGAACATTCCCTCTCTGTATATTTGTATTTATACATATGGGTAGGGGGTGCCATAGTGTTTCCCTTAGACAGTACAGTATGGGGGTACAGCTTATTGTGTGCCCAGAACATTCCTTCTCTGTATATTTGTATTTATACATATGGGTAGGGGGTGCCATAGTGTTTCCCTCAGGCAGTACAGGGGCATTATTATGGTATATGTTCCATTTAAGCGCCTGATGGCGGCGAGTCACGTTCCTTTAATTCAGCTTCCTGCCCCAGAAGAGGGGGCAGAAGAGGAAATAATACATGAGGGCAGGGGCAATATTAAGCTGTAAGGGGAGTTACAGTTAATAGATGTGATTGTGTTAATAGACTGTATCTGATTAATTAGCTTATATATATAATGAGCAATGTAATATAATAAATAAATCTGACCCCTTAGACAGATTTATCCTTTCACTTTTCCAAAGGGCTTTCTGACCTGCCAACCAGGCTGCTGCTGCTCAGCGATTGGCAGGCACTGCAGGGGGGGGGGGTGTTGTTTATTCTATTGTGGACAGTAGGTTTGCTCCTATCTTCAAGGGCAAGTAACGCCAAATAGGAAAAGAAATTATTGAGATCTGACTGACCTGTTATTTCTGTTCATCTTTCAGTCTCTCTCTCAAAGCAATGCATGGTTGCTAGGGTAAAGCAGACCCTAGCAACTGGATAGCTGCAAAACAAAAGGCTAAATCAATAAAAACATAATACTACACCCCCTGTAGCCTTTGTGCACTGAGATTGCTTCTGAACCCCCCAACCCAGAGATTTAACCCCCACCTGCCTGCATTGCATTCTGGGAGAATGAGACCCCAGTGCAACTCTATAAGACTGATTCATAAAATGACGTCTCGCCTGAAAGGCTCTTTCCTTCATCTCATCCTCCTCCTCCTCCTCTCATTATATTGGGGCGCATGTGGTTTTTTAAATTTTTTTACATTTTTTTGATTGTTTGGGATCTGTTGTGTGAATTGCTGGCGCCGCGACTGTCGCTTTGTACAAATGTCTGGCTTCAATAAAATCACTGTTACCGACGTGTCATTTACTGTCTGTGTCTCTCTCTTTGTACTGATAGTAATGTATGTTCCCCTGTACTAAGCACAATTCAGCAGAAACAGCCCCCTAAGTTTGCCCATAGCCTGTACAGAGAGATACCATAAAACTATGGCACATAGGGATTCCCCTGTACTAAGCACAATTCAGCAGGAACAGCCCCCTAAGTTTGCCCATAGCCTGTACAGAGAGATACCATAAAACTATGGCACATAGGGATTCCCCTGTACTAAGCACAATTCAGCAGGAACAGCCCCCTAAGTTTGCCCATAGCCTGTACAGAGAGATACCATAAAACTATGGCACATAGGGATTCCCCTGTACTAAGCACAATTCAGCAGGAACAGCCCCCTAAGTTTGCCCATAGCCTGTACAGAGAGATACCATAAAACTATGGCACATAGGGATTCCCCTGTACTAAGCACAATTCAGCAGGAACAGCCCCCTAAGTTTGCCCATAGCCTGTACAGAGAGATACCATAAAACTATGGCACATAGGGATTCCCCTGTACTAAGCACAATTCAGCAGGAACAGCCCCCTAAGTTTGCCCATAGCCTGTACAGAGAGATACCATAAAACTATGGCACATAGGGATTCCCCTGTACTAAGCACAATTCAGCAGGAACAGCCCCCTAAGTTTGCCCATAGCCTGTACAGAGAGATACCATAAAACTATGGCACATAGGGATTCCCCTGTACTAAGCACAATTCAGCAGGAACAGCCCCCTAAGTTTGCTCATAGCCTGTACAGAGAGATACCATAAAACTATGGCACATAGGGATTCCCCTGTACTAAGCAGAATTCAGCAGGAACAGCCCCCTAAGTTTGCCCATAGCCTGTACAGAGAGATACCATAAAACTATGGCACATAGGGATTCCCCTGTACTAAGCACAATTCAGCAGGAACAGCCCCCTAAGTTTGCCCATAGCCTGTACAGAGAGATACCATAAAACTATGGCACATAGGGATTCCCCTGTACTAAGCACAATTCAGCAGGAACAGCCCCCTAAGTTTGCCCATAGCCTGTACAGAGAGATACCATAAAACTATGGCACATAGGGATTCCCCTGTACTAAGCACAATTCAGCAGGAACAGCCCCCTAAGTTTGCTCATAGCCTGTAGAGAAAGAGAGATATAAATGCACTGCAGTATATATATATATATAGAGTACAATGCTGTACAGTGTAAGTAGTACAAACACAGGCAGAAGGATTAGGACTAGGGAAAGCGTCGGGTATTAATTTGATGCAGAAATAGCTCCCTCTAGTGGGAGAAGCTCAAATAACTGATTTTACTTCAGTCTGTTAATAGAAAGCAATTACCCCCCCCCCCCCCCCACGCTGACACTTAGTTGGAACCAATCACTTTCAATCTCCCATCTTTAGAATTTGGAAAACGTTACCATGATAATAACCGTATCAATTGACAGTGTCATTTGAATAATAAAAAGTAACAATAATAACAATACAATTGTAAGTTCACACAAGTTTTGGCTGTCGGGGTCACTGACCCCCCCAATTGAAAGCTGGAAAGATATAGAAGAGGGGGGCAAATAAATAAAAAAAAAAGAAAAAATCAATGAAGACCAATTGCAAAGTTGCTAGAAATAGGTCATTGTATAACGTACTAAATGTTACCGTAAAGGTGACCCGCCCCTTTAATCTCCCCTCAGCTACTTCCTGGACTCATTACTGTGCTGCAATTAAAGGGGCGGTTCACCTTTACGGTAAGGTTTAGTTATCCTATTCCTGGCAACTTTGCAATTGGTCTTCATTTATTTTATCTTTTATACTTTTTGATTAATTTGCCTCCTTCTGACTCTTTGCAGCTTTCAAAATGGGGGTCACTGACCCCGGCAGCCAAACCCTATTGCTCTGTGAGGCTCCAGTTTTATTGTTATTGTTACTTTTTATTCCTTATCTTTCTATTCAGCCCCTCCCCTATTCATATTCCTGTCTCTCATCCAAACCACTCCCTGGTTACTAAGGTACCTTGGACCCTAGCAACCAAACCCTATTGCTCTGTGAGGCTCCAGTTTTATTGTTATTGTTACTTTTTATTCCTTATCTTTCTATTCAGCCCCTCCCCTATTCATATTCCTGTCTCTCATCCAAACCACTCCCTGGTTACTAAGGTACCTTGGACCCTAGCAACCAAACCCTATTGCTCTGTGAGGCTCCAGTTTTATTGTTATTGTTACTTTTTATTCCTTATCTTTCTATTCAGCCCCTCCCCTATTCATATACCTGTCTCTCATTCAAACCACTCCCTGGTTACTAAGGTAACTTGGACCCTAGCAACCAAAAACCTATTGCTCTGTGAGGCTCCAGTTTTATTGTTATTGTTACTTTTTATTCCTTATCTTTCTATTCAGCCCCTCCCCTATTCATATACCAGTCACTCGCTCAAACCACTCCCTGGTTGCTAAGGTTAAGTGGACCCTAGCAACCAGATAGCTGCTAAAATTCCAAACTGGAGAGCTGCTGAACAAAATGTAAAATAATTAAAAACAAAGACCAATTGCAAATTGTCTCAGGATATTACTCTTTAACCCCTTTAACGACCTGACTCATATAAATTGAACTACTCCTCCCCACATTTCCTCATTATACACAGGGGGTGGGGTATCCGGTATCAGTGGGCCCGGGTGTCTGTGCCAGTTCCGCACTCTACTTCCGGGTTCCCTGAGGGGCTCTGAGAGAAGCTTTTACGGTTTCCAAGGAGACGGCGGGAACTTCGCCCGGACGTTCTCGCGAGAATCCATTGGCCAATGAGCGAGGGCGGTGCGGGCAGGGGGCGGGGCCGGCTGACAGGGAGAAGCCGGAGAGAGTGAGGACGAGCCAGAAGGCGAGAGGCGCCGCTGGTGCCCTGGGAGGGGCGGGAGGAGGAGGAGATGGCGGCCGGTGCGGTGTCGGACGAAATGCCCGGTGAGTCTGTTTTTCTACCGTAATGTCCTCTCACTTACCTACCGAGTCTGCTGCCCTGTTACTTACCTGTCTGTGTATCTGCCCTAGCGCCCTTTTCCCTACTCGCCCACTGTACTCCTGTGTCCGGGTACTCACCTACCTACTCACCCACCTTAGTGCCCACCTACCCTAATGCCCACCTACCTTAGTACCCACCCACCTTAGTACCCACCTATCCTAATGCCCACCTACCCACCTACCTTAGTATTCACCTACCCACCTACCTTAGTACCCACCTACCCTAATGCCCACCTACCTTAGTATTCACCTACCCACCTACCTTAGTACCCACCTACCCTAATGCCCACCTACCTTAGTACCCAGCTGTCCACCTGCCCCAGTGCCCACCTATTCACATACCCTAGTGCCCACCTATTCACCTGCCCCAGTGGCCACCTACCCTAGTGCCCACCTATCCACCTGCCCCAGTGTCCACCTACCCTAGTGCCCACCTATCCACCTGCCCCAGTGCCCACCTCTTCACCTGCCCCAGTGCCCACCTATCCACCTGCCCCAGTGCCCACCTATCCACCTGCCCCAGTGCCCACCTCTTCACCTGCCCCAGTGCCCACCTATCCACCTGCCCCAGTGCCCACCTATTCACCTGCCCCAGTGCCTACCTGCCCTACTACCCCTCTGTTCTATTGGCACAGTAACCTCCGTTCTATTGTACCCTCGGTTCTATTGGCACGGTACCCTTGGTTCTATTGGCACGGTACCCCTCCGTTCCATTGGCACAGTAGCCCTCCGTTCCATTGGCACGGTACCCCTCGTTCTATTGGCACGGTACCCTCGGTTCTATTGGCACGGTACCCTCGGTTCTATTGGCACGGTACCCTCGGTTCTATTGGCACGGTACCTCGGTTCTATGGCACGGTACCCTCGGTTCTATTGGCACGGTACCCTCGGTTCTATTGGCACGTACCCTCGGTTCTATTGGCACGGTACCCTCGGTTCTATTGGCACGGTACCCTCGGTTCTATTGGCACGGTACCCTCGGTTCTATTGGCACGGTACCCTCGGTTCTATTGGCACGGTACCCTCGGTTCTATTGGCACGGTACCCTCGGTTCTATTGGCACGTACCCTCGGTTCTATTGGCACGGTACCCTCGGTTCTATTGGCACGGTACCCTCGGTTCTATTGGCACGGTACCCTCGGTTCTATTGGCACGGTACCCTCGGTTCTATTGGCACGGTACCCTCGGTTCTATTGGCACCGTACCTTCTTTTCTATTGGCACGGTACCCTCTGTTCTATTGGCACGGTACCCTTGGTTCTATTGGCACGCTACCCTCATTCCTATTGGCATGCTACCCTCATTCCTATTGGCACGTACCCTCGGTTCTATTGGCACGTACCCTCGCTCTATTGGCACGTACCCTCGGCTCTATTGGCACGTACCCTCGGTTCTATTGGCACGGTACCCTCGGTTCTATTGGCACGGTACCCTCATTCCTATTGGCACGGTACCCTCATTCCTATTGGCACGTACCCTCGGTTCTATTGGCACGTACCCTCGGTTCTATTGGCACGTACCCTCGGCTCTATTGGCACGTACCCTCGGTTCTATTGGCACGGTACCCTCTGTTCTATTGGCACGGTACCCTCATTCCTATTGGCACGTACCCTCGGTTCTATTGGCACGGTACCCTCGGTTCTATTGGCACGGTACCCTCGGTTCTATTGGCACGGTACCCTCGGTTCTATTGGCACGGTACCCTCGGTTCTATTGGCACGGTACCTCGGTTCTATTGGCACGGTACCCTCTGTTCTATTGGCACGGTACCCTCTGTTCTATTGGCACGGTACCCTCTGTTCTATTGGCATGGTACCCTCATTCCTATTGGCCGTACCCTCGGTTCTATTGGCACGGTACCCTCGGTTCTATTGGCACGGTACCCTCGGTTCTATTGGCACGGTACCCTCGGTTCTATTGGCACGCTACCCTCATTCCTATTGGCACGTACCCTCGGTTCTATTGGCACGTACCCTCGTTCTATTGGCACGTACCCTCGGTTCTATTGGCACGTACCCTCGGTTCTATTGGCACGTACCCTCGGTTCTATTGGCACGTACCCTCGGTTCTATTGGCACGTACCCTCGGTTCTATTGGCACGGTACCCTCGGTTCTATTGGCATGGTACCCTCGGTTCTATTGGCACGGTACCCTCATTCCTATTGGCACGGTACCCTCTGTTCTATTGGCACGGTACCCTCGGTTCTATTGGCACGTTGCCCTCGGTTCTATTGGCACGGTGCCCTCGGTTCTATTGGCACGGTGCCCTCGGTTCTATTGGCACTGTACCCTCGGTTCTATTGGCACGGTACCCTCTGTTCTATTGGCACGGTACCCTCTGTTCTATTGGCACGGTACCCTCGGTTCTGTTGGCACGGTGCCCTCGGTTCTGTTGGCAGGGTGCCCTCGGTTCTGTTGGCACGGTACCCTCGGTTCTGTTGGCTCGGTTCTATTGGCACGGTACCCCTACTTGCTATTGCCAAGTTACCTACCCACCCTGCCCTTGTACCTACCCACCTATTCACCTGCCCCAGTACCCCACCTGGCACAATGCCATGCCCCACTGTTTATTGCCCTTTTGCCTATTTGCCTTCTAACTATCCCTGACAGCCGTCATCGTTTCCTTTTCCCATTTTGTGCTGCCAGTTACTTACCCTCTCTGGCAACAAGCTGTAGTGTCTGTATAACTGCCCCGGTACCTACCTACTCGGCTGCCCTGGTACCCCTCAAGCATAGAGTTCTCTATTATGTACCTATTATCCTACTCGCCTGCATGAGTACTTACCTGCCACAGTGAGTGTTATTTGTCTATCTACTCACCCAAACCCCCCCTCCTACCCTCTCCCATCCCTGTACTTACCCCTTACTGCCCTCTGTACTTACCCCCCTGCGTCTCTCTGCTTCTGTCCTCACTGTGTCCTCAGTTACTTACATGCAACTGTCTGTCCCTTTCCCTTCCCTGCACTGCTGGTTCTGACTCCTGATACAACTCCCCAATATCCATTCATTCCTCATTCTCACTGGGTTTATAGTTATGTGTAACTGTCACTGTGTCTGTCCCTTTCCCTTCCCTGCACTGCTGGTTCTGACTCCTGATACAACTCCCCAATATCCATTCATTCCTCATTCTCACTGGGTTTATAGTTATGTGTAACTGTCACTGTGCCTGTCCTTTCCCTTCCCTGCACTGCTGGTTCTGACTCCTGATACAACTCCCCAATATCCATTCATTCCTCATTCTCACTGGGTTTATAGTTATGTGTAACTGTCACTGTGTCTGTCCCTTTCCCTTCCCTGCACTGCTGGTTCTGACTCCTGATACAACTCCCCAATATCCATTCATTCCTCATTCTCACTGGGTTTATAGTTATGTGTAACTGTCACTGTGTCTGTCCCTTTCCCTTCCCTGCACTGCTGGTTCTGACTCCTGATACAACTCCCCAATATCCATTCATTCCTCATTCTCACTGGGTTTATAGTTATGTGTAACTGTCACTGTGTCTGTCCCTTTCCCTTCCCTGCACTGCTGGTTCTGACTCCTGATACAACTCCCCAATATCCATTCATCCCTCATTCTCACTGGGTTTATAGTTATGTGTAACTGTCACTGTGTCTGTCCCTTTCCCTTCCCTGAACTGCTGGTTCTGACTCCTGATACAACTCCCCAATACCCATTCATCCCTCATTCTCACTGGGTTTATAGTTATGTGTAACTGTCACTGTGTCTGTCCCTTTCCCTTCCCTGCACTGCTGGTTCTGACTCCTGATACAACTCCCCAATACCCATTCATCCCTCATTCTCACTGGGTTTATAGTTATGTGTAACTGTCACTGTGTCTGTCCCTTTCCCTTCCCTGCACTGCTGGTTCTCACTCCTGATACAACTCCCCAATATCCATTCATCCCTCATTCTCACTGGGTTTATAGTTATGTGTAACTGTCACTGTGTCTGTCCCTTTCCCTTCCCTGCACTGCTGGTTCTGACTCCTGATACAACTCCCCAATACCCATTCATTCCTCATTCTCACTGGGTTTATAGTTATGTGTAACTGTCACTGTGTCTGTCCCTTTCCCTTCCCTGCACTGCTGGTTCTGACTCCTGATACAACTCCCCAATATCCATTCATCCCTCATTCTCACTGGGTTTATAGTTATGTGTAACTGTCACTGTGTCTGTCCCTTTCCCTTCCCTGCACTGCTGGTTCTGACTCCTGATACAACTCCCCAATATCCATTCATTCCTCATTCTCACTGGGTTTATAGTTATGTGTAACTGTCACTGTGTCTGTCCCTTTCCCTTCCCTGCACTGCTGGTTCTGACTCCTGATACAACTCCCCAATATCCATTCATCCCTCATTCTCACTGGGTTTATAGTTATGTGTAACTGTCACTGTGTCTGTCCCTTTCCCTTCCCTGCACTGCTGGTTCTGACTCCTGATACAACTCCCCAATACCCATTCATCCCTCATTCTCACTGGGTTTATAGTTATGTGTAACTGTCACTGTGTCTGTCCCTTTCCCTTCTCTGCACTGCTGGTTCTGACTCCTGATACAACTTCCCAGATAGATTTGTTTTTTCCAACAGCTTCATCTGTTTTGGCAACAATAACCCTACAGACTGGGTGCCAGGGCCAGTACCTTCCCTATACTGAGGGTGGCGCTCCTGAGCCTGTTGGGCTGCCATTGCTAAGTCCACATTTGGGAGTCTTTATTTTGTGCTGAGTCTGATGATGTCCAGACTTGCAGTTGGTCTTCCTGCAGGCAGCTTTGTTTCACGGGGGGATTTCATTATCCTTTCTTTATTTTCATTGGGGTGGGGTACAGCATCATGTGAACTCCCTCACCGCCACTTTCTCTCAACTCCATTTACACAAGATTTAGTATGTCGTTATACACTCCCCCGTGCAAAGGAAGCAGAGACAGTCACATGGGTACCGGGAAATACACTCCCCCGTGCAAAGGAAGCAGAGACAGTCACATGGGTACCGGGAAATACACTCCCCCGTGCAAAGGAAGCAGAGACAGTCACATGGGTACCGGCAAATACACTCCCCCGTGCAAAGGAAGCAGAGACAGCCACACGGGTACCGGGAAATACACTCCCCCCGTGCAAAGGAAGCAGAGACAGTCACACGGGTACCAGGAAATACACTCCCCCCGTGCAAAGGAAGCAGAGACAGTCACACACGGGTACCAGGAAAATACACTCCCCCGTGCAAAGGAAGCAGAGACAGTCACATGGGTACCGGGAAATACACTCCCCCGTGCAAAGGAAGCAGAGACAGTCACACGGGTACCAGGAAATACACTCCCCCGTGCAAAGGAAGCAGAGACAGTCACATGGGTACCGGGAAATACACTCCCCCGTGCAAAGGAAGCAGAGACAGTCACACGGGTACCAGGAAATACACTCCCCCGTGCAAAGGAAACAGAGACAGTCACACGGGTACCAGGAAATACACTCCCCCGTGCACAGGAAGCAGAGACAGTCACTGTGACATTCAGTCACAGCCTTACTATACACACACACATGCTGCAATAATATCCTTGCTGGCTGCTCCCGGGGGTGATGACATGTAACTTACTCCTTAGCGAATCTAAAATAAACCCTGTGAGTAAGAGGAACGCCATTGGGCGCGGCAGGAACAGGAGCCGCCACTGAGCCTCACGTTTATGGGAAATGAATGGGCCGAGTACAGGCAGTCCCTTCTGTAACTGGATCTACTGCCCGCCCTATACTCTTATTATTATTATTATTATTATTATTATTAATAACCGCCTAGTCTGGGGCCCCTCAAACCAGGGCTCAGTGGGAAAGGGGCAGCCCCCAAAGTTATTGACCCCCGGGATAAAATTGGTCTTCACATTTTATTATTTGCGGTTTTTGAATTTTTTAGCTTTTTGCACAGCGGCACTCCAGGTTGGAAATTTCAGCAGCTGTGTGGTTGCCAGGGCTCAATTTAACCTAGCAACCAGGCAGTGGTTTGAATGAGAGACAGGAATATGAACAGGGGAGGGGCTGAATAGAAAGATAAGGAATAAAAAGTAACAATAACAATAAAACTGGAGCCTCACAGAGCAAAAGGGTTTGGCTGCCGGGGTCAGCGACCCCCATTTGAAGATACAGAAGAAGACGGCAAATAATTCAAAAACCATAAAAAATAAATTATGAAGACCAATTGAAAAGTTGCTTAGAATGGGCTATTCTATAACATAGTAACACTTTAAAGACTTCCCTCGGACACCGGAAAGAGCCACGTGACCCATTTTTTGCGCGGCCGTGCCATTATGCCCATATTGCGTGCCCATATAGCCCCGCCTCTGCCTTAGTCATTGCCACGGAAAGTAGGTCAGGGCGTGACTCTCACGAGCTCGCTGGTTGGCATTGTTTCCCTTCCCAGAGATCCCTGCTTCTGCCCCAGCTAGATTAACCCTTTCCCTGATCGGCATCAGCCATGTCTGTACTGTTCCACCTATCTGCCGGCCTGGCCAGGCTCACTTTCTGGCAGCTTAGTGTATGGGAAACTCTATGGCGGAGAGTGGGGGCAACTGCGTCCTGCTCGGGGCAAGTCACGTGATGTCAGGGAGCGATATGACTTTAAGTGAGTCTGCCCGGACTGCTAGATAGGGCTTGTTAGGCTAGAAATGCAATAGGCGTGACTCATTGAGTGCGGGAGAGCGAAGAGCTGACGCTTATATGTCATTATTAAAGAGGCTGGGCCCCCTTAGCCCATAACAAGGTTACAGATATATAGAAACATTGGGGTAACAGTCACCCCGCTATAGTTCCAGGGGTACCCAGGGCACAAATAAGCACTCACCCCAAATCCCCCCCTAACTGGCCTTCAGGCTGGGCCCCCTTAGCCCATAACAAGGTTACAGATATATAGAAACATTGGGGTAACAGTCACCCCGCTATAGTTCCAGGGGTACCCAGGGCACAAGCACTCACCCCAAATCCCCCCCTAACTGGCCTTCAGGCTGGGCCCCCTTAGCCCATAACAAGGTTACAGATATATAGAAAACATTGGGGTAACAGTCACCCCGCTATAGTTCCAGGGGTACCCAGGGCACAAATAAGCACTCACCCCAAATCCCCCCCTAACTGGCCTTCAGGCTGGGCCCCCTTAGCCCATAACAAGGTTACAGATATATAGAAACATTGGGGTAACAGTCACCCCGCTATAGTTTCCAGGGGTACCCAGGGCACAAGCACTCACCCCAAATCCCCCCCTAACTGGCCTTCAGGCTGGGCCCCCTTAGCCCATAACAAGGTTACAGATATATAGAAACATTGGGGTAACAGTTACCCTGCTATAGTTCCAGGGGTACCCAGGGCACAAATAAGCACTCACCCCAAATCCCCCCCTAACTGGCCTTCAGGCTGGGCCCCCTTAGCCCATAACAAGGTTACAGATATATAGAAACATTGGGGTAACAGTCACCCCGCTATAGTTCCAGGGGTACCCAGGGCACAAATAAGCACTCACCCCAAATCCCCCCTAACTGGCCTTCAGGCTGGGCCCCCTTAGCCCATAACAAGGTTACAGATATATAGAAACATTGGGGTAACAGTCACCCCGCTATAGTTCCAGGGGTACCCAGGGCACAAATAAGCACTCACCCCAAATCCCCCCCTAACTGGCCTTCAGGCTGGGCCCCCCTTAGCCCATAACAAGGTTACAGATATATAGAAACATTGGGGGTAACAGTCACCCCACTATAGTTCCAGGGGTACCCAGGGCACAAATAAGTACTCACCCCAAATCCCCCCTAACTGGCCTTCAGGCTGGGCCCCCTTAGCCATAACAAGGTTACAGATATATAGAAACATTGGGGTAACAGTCACCCCGCTATAGTTCCAGGGGTACCCAGGGCACAAATAAGTACTCACCCCAAATCCCCCCCTAACTGGCCTTCAGGCTGGGCCCCCTTAGCCCATAACAAGGTTACAGATATATAGAAACATTGGGGTAACAGTCACCCCGCTATAGTTCCAGGGGTACCCAGGGCACAAATAAGCACTCACCCCAAATCCCCCCCTAACTGGCCTTCAGGCTGGGCCCCCTTAGCCCATAACAGGGTTACAGATATATAGAAACATTGGGGTAACAGTCACCCCGCTATAGTTCCAGGGGTACCCAGGGCACAAATAAGCACTCACCCCAAATCCCCCCTAACTGGCCTTCAGGCTGGGCCCCCTTAGCCCATAACAAGGTTACAGATATATAGAAACATTGGGGTAACAGTCACCCCGCTATAGTTCCAGGGGTACCGCAGGGCACAAATAAGCACTCCCCCAAATCCCCCCCTAACTGGCCTTCAGGCTGGGCCCCCTTAGCCCATAACAAGGTTACAGATATATAGAAACATTGGGGTAACAGTCACCCCGCTATAGTTCCAGGGGTACCCAGGGCACAAATAAGCACTCACCCCAAATCCCCCCTAACTGGCCTTCAGGCTGGGCCCCCTTAGCCATAACAAGGTTGGGGCTCCGTAGCCAGGGCACTGGGCCAGCCCCACAGTTTGGCACTGTATAAGGGTTCTGGATCCAAATCCTTCGGGGATCAGGCTGAATCCGGAACCAAATCCTGTTTGTTACATCCCTAATTGTTATTACGTTATAGATAGAATCTGTGTAGATAGAATGCCTGGCTTTGTCCTAGGCAAACCCCCTTGCCAGCCTATGTAGATAGTACACCCACGTGACCTGTTTCTAGGGCCAGAGACCCTAGCAACCAGCGAGCAGTGTCCACGGAGGGAGCCGCTCAGAGACCTAAATATAAATAGGGAAGGCCTGGGGGCTCCTGAGCGAGTTGTATTTAAATCCAAGGCCCCGTGTTCCCTTTGTTGTGACCGATCCGCCAGATAAATTGATTTCTGACTTTAAACAGCTCAGCGGGAGTCGCAGTGACAATTTTATCTCTGCGCGCCCCCCCTTAATCCTGCTCCAGTTACTTTATATGGAGGGGTTTAGCCGGGCCGACTGTCTGCCGGGGTATTTATAAGTATTTAGGTTAGTGGGCCGGTTCCCTTCTGTGCGCGGCTTAATCTGCAGCAGCAGCAGGGAGGAATCCTGAGCGTCTCTGCCTGGGGGTTAAGACTTGCCTCCCTGCATCATGCGCAGGTCACAGGGGGACACAGCTTGCACAACATAGTGATTTGGGCCTGAATTTGGCACCTTGGCCCATCACCCCCCCCCCCCCGAGGGGCCTGGCGATACCACTGGGGGGGGGGGGGGCAGACTGGGGGAGGGGTGCTGTGGCCTCTGCAGCTCTCTCAGGAGGTAATTGGTGGGGGGGGGGGCAAATAGGCTGATTTTACCACTGCAGGGTATATACAGTACATTTTGCCCCCCTACAGAACTAGCCCAGATTGCTGCTGAGAATCAATAGAGAGATATGGGGGTGGGGGGTCGTGTAAGCAGGAGGCCCAGGCAAAGCTGATTAGCGCTGATCCCTCCCCTGACCTCCATGCTTTGGGCAGCCCCCCAGCTTAATCACTGCATTAACCCTTTGTGGTATAGTTACTGTATTTCCTGGTACCCGTGTGACTGTCTCTGCTTCCTTTGCATGGGGGAGTGTATTTCCTGGTACCCGTGTGACTGTCTCTGCTTCCTGTGCACGGGGGAGTGTATTTCCTGGTACCCGTGTGACTGTCTCTGCTTCCTTTGCATGGGGGAGTGTATTTCCTGGTACCCGTGTGACTGTCTCTGCTTCCTTTGCACGGGGGAGTGTATTTCCTGGTACCCGTGTGACTGTCTCTGCTTCCTTTGCATGGGGGAGTGTATTTCCTGGTACCCGTGTGACTGTCTCTGCTTCCTTTGCACGGGGGAGTGTATTTCCCGGTACCCGTGTGACTGTCTCTGCTTCCTTTGCACGGGGGAGTGTATTTCCTGGTACCCGTGTGACTGTCTCTGCTTCCTTTGCATGGGGGAGTGTATTTCCTGGTACCCGTGTGACTGTCTCTGCTTCCTGTGCACGGGGGAGTGTATTTCCCGGTACCCATGTGACTGTCTCTGCTTCCTGTGCACGGGGGAGTGTATTTCCCGGTACCCATGTGTCTGTGCTTCCCCTGGGGGGGGGGGCTTATATACATTACAGCACTGCTGGCTGAGAGGCCTATGCTAGGTGTAACAGGCTGTAGGACCATGTGACTGGGGCTCAGCGCCACAGTGAGTCATAGGCGGCTGCGTTGGGATAAACAAGGAAGTAGATGATTTGCCCCCGGGGCAGTTACACAGGATGAATGAGAAATACCTGAGTTAATGAAAAGTCTGTTTGTGCCAAACACGGATCCTGGCGCCTCTCCCTGCCGCGCGGGAAACACCGGCTCCCTTGTTGCTCTACTGGCTCGCTTGCATGTTGGCTCCGCCCCTTTATTAACCCCGTCCTGCGGGTTTGGGCAGAAGAACTGAGGGTAAAACCAGAAACAGGCAAAATCAAGAAAAATCAATTTTATTGTTGCAAATGACAAATGTAGAGGTTAAGTTCCCCTTGAATAGTTGGGATGGGGGGGGGGGGGGGTTGCTGACCCCCATTAGCCAGGTTGGTATTGCCCTGCCTGACCAGTGCTTGTTGCCCCCACAGATACCCTAATGATGGAGCCCAAGGAGTGCCTGGCCGTCTCTTCCATCCTGGGCCCCAAACCCGCGCCGACCCTCGTCACCTCCAGCTCCTTGGGGCCCAGCGCCTTGGAGTTTCCCAGGAAGCGGAAAGCCAGCGATTCCGACAACCAGTAAGTCACCCCAAGCCTTTCCAGTTTGTTAGCCCCGCCCCCCACTACTGGGGGTACTGTAATCATGGGAGAGTGACATACACAGGCTATGCAATGAGTGGGCAGGGCTTAGGCAGATTGTGGGTGGGATTTGGAATAATTAGGGAGTTGACCTTGGGTGGAGTTTGGCATAAATAGGGAGGGGCCATGGTGGGTCAGGTGTGTGGCCATGTATGGGAGGGGCATTTTGTGGGTGGAGTTTGGCATAAATAGGGAGTGGCCATGGTGGGTCAGGTGTGTGGCCATGTATGGGAGGGGCATTTTGTGGGTGGGGTTAGGCATAATTAGGGAGTTGACCTTGGGTTGAGTTTGGCATAAATAGGGAGGGGCCAAGGTGGGTCAGGTGTGTGGCCATGTATGGGAGTGGCATTTTGTGGGTGGAGTTTGGCATAAATAGGGAGTGGCCAGGGTGGGTCAGGTGTGTGTGGCCAAGTATGGGAGTGGCATTTTGTGGGTGGAGTTTGGCATAAATAGGGAGGGGCCAGGGTGGGTCAGGTGTGTGGCCATGTATGGGAGGGGCATTTTGTGGGTGGGATTTGGCATAATTAGGGAGTTGACCTTGGGTGGACTTTGGCATAAATAGGGAGGGGCCAAGGTGGGTCAGGTGAGTGGCCATATATGGGAGGGGCATTTTGTGGGTGGGATTTGGCATAATTAGGGATTGGACCTTGGGAGGAGTTTGGCTTAAATAGGGAGGGGTCAGGGTGGGTCAGGTGTGTGGCCATGTATGGGAGGGGCACTTTATTTTTCATTGGGGCCCCATTTTACCACCCAGGGGCCCCAGGTAACAGTGCACTAATAATGGGAATCCCCTGAGGGGAGGGCCGTGATTACTGGGGGTAGCCCTGGGACCTACTAACCCATTGGTCACCTGGGCCGAGGGCCAAAGTAGATGAGAATAACGGGGCCCCAATGAGGAAAAAATGTCCCCCCTGCATTTGGTCACCCGTATTTACATTTTATTTTCCTGCTCACAGAGTCACTGAAGGATCAGACGTGAATGACACTCAGGGAAGGTAAGTTGGACAGGCCAGCGGGTACCAATAGGGTGCTCTGTGTGCCCCCCCTGGCATTCCCAGTACCCAGAGGCACAAACAGCCCCCCCCAGCCCAATAAATAGTGACTGTCTGTGGCACCTTACAGCCCCCCTGGCATTCCCAGTACCCAGAGGCACAAACAGCCCCCCCCCAGCCCAATAAATAGTGACTGTCTGTGGCACCTTACAGCCCCCCCGGCATTCCCAGTACCCAGAGGCACAAACAGCCCCCCCCAGCCCAATAAATAGTGACTGTCTGTGGCACCTTACAGCCCCCCCCTGGCATTCCCAGTACCCAGAGGCACAAACAGCCCCCCCCCCCAGCCCAATAAATAGTGACTGTCTGTGGCACCTTACAGCCCCCCCGGCATTCCCAGTACCCAGAGGCACAAACAGCCCCCCCAGCCCAATAAACAGTGACTGTCTGTGGCACCTTACAGCCCCCCCCGGCATTCCCAGTACCCAGAGGCACAAACAGCCCCCCCAGCCCAATAAATAGTGACTGTCTGTGGCACCTTACAGCCCCCTGGCATTCCCAGTACCCAGAGGCACAAACAGCCCCCCCCAGCCCAATAAATAGTGACTGTCTGTGGCACCTTACAGCCCCCCCGGCATTCCCAGTACCCAGAGGCACAAACAGCCCCCCCCAGCCCAATAAATAGTGACTGTCTGTGGCACCTTACAGCCCCCCTGGCATTCCCAGTACCCAGAGGCACAAACAGCCCCCCAGCCCAATAAATAGTGACTGTCCTGTGGCACCTTACAGCCCCCCTGGCATTCCCAGTACCCAGAGGCACAAACAGCCCCCCCAGCCCAATAAATAGTGACTGTCTGTGGCACCTTACAGCCCCTGGCATTCCCAGTACCCGAGGCCACAAACAGCCCCCCCAGCCCAATAAATAGTGACTGTCTGTGGCACCTTACAGCCCCCTGGCATTCCCAGTACCCAGAGGCACAAACAGCCCCCCCCAGCCCAATAAATAGTGACTGTCTGTGGCCACCTTACAGCCCCCTGGGCATTCCCAGTACCCAGAGGCACAAACAGCCCCCCCAGCCCAATAAATAGTGACTGTCTGTGGCACCTTACAGCCCCCTGGCATTCCAGTACCCAGAGGCACAAACAGCCCCCCCCAGCCAATTAAATAGTGACTGTCTGTGGCACCTTACAGCCCCCCCTGGCATTCCCAGTACCCAGAGACACAAACAGCCCCCCCCAGCCCAATAAATAGTGACTGTCAGTGGCACCTTACAGCCCCGCCGGCATTCCCAGTACCCAGAGGCACAAACAGCCCCCCCAGCCCAATAAATAGTGACTGTCTGTGGCACCTTACAGCCCCCCCGGCATTCCCAGTACCCAGAGGCACAACCAGCCCCCCAGCCCAATAAATAGACTGTCTGTGGCACCTTACAGCCCCCCCGGCATTCCCAGTACCCAGAGGCACAAACAGCCCCCCAGCCCAATAAATAGTGACTGTCTGTGGCACCTTACAGCCCCCCCGGCATTCCAGTACCCAGAGGCACAAACAGCCCCCCAGCCCAATAAATAGTGACTGTCTGTGGCACCTTACAGCCCCCTGGCATTCCAGTACCCAGAGGCACAACAGCCCCCCAGCCCAATAAATAGTGACTGTCTGTGGCACCTTACAGCCCCCCTGGCATTCCCAGTACCCAGAGGCACAAACAGCCCCCCCCAGCCCAATAAATAGTGACTGTCTGTGGCACCTTACAGCCCCCTGGCATTCCCAGTACCCAGAGGCACAAACAGCCCCCCCAGCCAATAAATAGTGACTGTCTGTGG
Organism: Xenopus tropicalis; assembly: GCF_000004195.4. Classification (NCBI taxonomy): domain Eukaryota; kingdom Metazoa; phylum Chordata; class Amphibia; order Anura; family Pipidae; genus Xenopus; species Xenopus tropicalis. The sequence continues at coordinate 2,987,225 of NC_030679.2, read as the reverse complement.
CACCATACAGCCCCCTGGCATTCCCAGTACCCAGAGGCACAAACAGCCCCCCAGCCCAATAAATAGTGACTGTCTGTGGCACCTTACAGCCCCCTGCATTCCAGTACCCCCAGAGGCACAAACAGCCCCCCCAGCCCAATAAATAGTGACTGTCTGTGGCACTTACAGCCCCCCCCGGCATTCCCAGTACCCAGAGGCACAAACAGCCCCCCCCAGCCCAATAAATAGTGACTGGTCTGTGGCACCTTTACAGCCCCCTGGCATTCCCAGTACCCAGAGGCACAAACAGCCCCCCCCAGCCCAATAAATAGGACTGTCTGTGGCACCTTACAGCCCCCCTGGCATTCCCAGTACCCCAGAGACACAAACCGCCCCCCCAGCCCAATAAATAGTGACTGTCAGTGGCACCTTACAGCCCCCCCGGCATTCCCAGTACCCAGAGGCACAAACAGCCCCCCCAGCCCAATAAATAGTGACTGGTCTGTGGCACCTTACAGCCCCCCCGGCATTCCCAGTACCCAGAGGCACAAACAGCCCCCCCAGCCCAATAAATAGTGACTGTCTGTGGCACCTTACAGCCCCCCCGGCATTCCCAGTACCCAGAGGCACAAACAGCCCCCCCAGCCCAATAAATAGTGACTGTCTGTGGCACCTTACAGCCCCCCGGCATTCCAGTACCCAGAGGCAACAAACAGCCCCCCAGCCCAATAAATAGTGACTGTCTGTGGCACCTTACAGCCCCCCCGCATTCCAGTACCCAGAGGCACAAACAGCCCCCCCCAGCCAATAATAGTGACTGTCTGTGCACCTTACAGCCCCCCTGGCATTTCCAGTACCCAGAGGCACAAACAGCCCCCCCAGCCGAATAAATAGTGACTGTCTGTGGCACCTTACAGCCCCCCGGCAATTCCCAGTACCCAGAGGCAACAAAACAGCCCCCCAGCATAAATAGTGACTGTCTGTGGCACTTACAGCCCCCCGGCCTTCCAGTACCAGAGCACAAACAGCCCCCCCCAGCCCAATAATAGTGACTGCTGTGGCACCTTACGCCCCCCTGGCTTTTCCCAGTACCCAGAGGCCAAACAGCCCCCAGCCCAATAAATAGTGACTGTCTGTGGCACTTACAGGCCCCCCCGGCATTCCAGTACCCAGAGGCACAAACAGCCACCCCCCCAGCCCCAATAAATATAAGTGACTGTCTGTGGGCACCTTACAGCCCCCCTGGCATTCCCAGTTACCCCAGAGGCACAAACAGCCCCCCCAGCAATAAATAGTGACTGTCTGGTGGCACCTTACAGCCGCCCCTGGCATCCCAGTACCCAGTAGGCACAAACAGCCCCCCCAGCCCAAAAATAGTGACTGTCTGTGGCACCTTACAGCCCCTGGCTATTCCAGTACCGCGAGGCAGCAAACGCCCCCCCGCCCAACTAAATAGTGACTGTCTGTGCACTTCAGCCCCCCCGGCATTTCCCAGTACCCAGAAGGCACAAACAGCCAGCCCAATAAATAGTGAGGCACCTTACAGCCCCCTGGCATTCCCCAGTACCCAGAGCACAAACAGCCCCCCCCCCAGCCCAGACCCTGTGGCACTTACAGCCCCCCGGCATTCCCAGTACGCAGAGGCACAAACAGCCCCCACAGCCCAATAAATAGTGATGTCTGTGGCACCTTACAGCCCCCCCGGCATTACAGCCCCTGTCCTGTGGCCCAGGCATTCCCAGTACCCAGACACAAAACAGCCCCCCAGCCCAAATAAATAGTGACTGTCTGTGGGCACTTACGGCATTCCCAGTACCCAGAGCACAAACAGCCCCCCAGCCCAATAACATACACTGTCCTGTGGCACCTTACAGCCCCCCCGGCATTCCCAGTACCCAGAGGCAGTGAAGCAGAAATGGACTCCCCCCCCCCACAAACTGTTGCACACAGTAGGAAATGGAGGGGTTACTTGCCCTTGCAGGGAGGCGCACAGAGAGACAGAAAAGAGGCGCAGAGAGAAAATGAACAACTTGATTGAAAACCTGTCGGCCATGATCCCCCAGAGCGGCCCGTTACCCAGCAAACCGGACAAGCTCACCGTGCTGCGCATGGCCGTCCAACACCTCAAGTCGCTAAAAGGTAAGTCCGGCCCAGGGTGTCACCCAGTGCGGTCAGCCCCGCCCCCGAGGATGTCATTTCCTGGCAGAAAGGGAATCTGGACACATTGCTAGATAGGCTTTACTTGTTCCCCGTGTCCCTTCCCTTCCCAGGGTCCAACCCCTCATTCGCCGACGAGAGCCCAAAGCCTTCCTTTCTGAAGCACGAAGAGATGAAACAGTTAATCCTGAGGGTGAGTCTGTGGGGTCCACTCCCCCTCTGTGGGTTCCTCCTGTCCCCATCTTGCCCTTCTGTCTCCATCTTGCCCTTCTGTCTCCATCTTGCCCTACTGTCCCCATCTTGCCCTACTGTCCCCATCTTGCCCTACTGTCTCCATCTTGCCCTACTGTCTCCATCTTGCCCTACTGTCCCCATCTTGCCCTACTGTCTCCATCTTGCCCTACTGTCTCCATCTTGCCCTACTGTCTCCATCTTGCCCTACTGTCTCCATCTTGCCCTACTGTCTCCATCTTGCCCTACTGTCTCCATCTTGCCCTTCTGTCTCCATCTTGCCCTTCTGTCTCCATCTTGCCCTACTGTCTCCATCTTGCCTACCTGTCCCCATCTTTGCCCTACTGTCCCCATCTTGCCCTACTGACCCCATCTTGCCCTACTGTCCCCATCTTGCCCTACTGTCCCCATCTTGCCCTACTGTCCCCATCTTGCCCTATCACTGTCCACTTACCCCACTTGGCCCTTTTCATCATGTTCTACTATCACCCCCCACCCATTGCCCCAGTGTTTTACTTTCATGTCTTGTAGTCTCCACTTGCCCTACTGTCCCTCCATCTTGGGCCCTACTGTCCCCATCTTGCCCCTACTGTCTCCATCTTGCCTACTGTCTCCATCTGCCCTTCTGTCTCATCTTGTCCTACCTGTTCCTCTTGCCCTATGGCTCCATCTTGCCCTTCTGTCTCCATCTTGCCTACCTTGTCCCCATTTGCCCTACTGTCCATCTTCGCTACTGTCCCCATCTTGCCTACTGTCCCATCTTGCCCTATCTGTCGCCCATCTTGCCCTACTGTTCCCCATCTTGCCCTCTGTCCATCTTGCCCTAACTGTCCTCCATCTTGCCCTATCTTGTCTCCATCTTGCCCCTACTGTCTCCATCTTGCCCTACTGTCTCCATCTTTGCCCTACTGTCCCCATTTGCCTACTTCCCCATGCTTGCCCTACTGTCCCCATCTGCCCTAACTGTCTTTGCCCTACTGTTCTCCATCTTGCCCTACTGTCTCCATCTTGCCCTTCTGTCTCCATCTTGTCCAACTGTCTCCATCTGCCTAATACTGTGCCCTTCCCCATCTTGCCCTACTGTCTCCAACTGCCTACTGTCTCCATCTTGCCCTACTGTCCTCCATCTTGCCCTACGTCTCCTCTTGCCCCTACTGTCCTCCATCTTGCCCACTGTCTTCCATCTTCTTGCCCTTGCCCTCTGTCTCCATCTTGCCCCCCCAGTTGCCCAGTGTTACTTTTCATGTCTTGGTAGTCCTCCCATCTTGCCCTACTGTCCCCATCTTGCCCTAACTGTCGCCATCTTGCCTCTGTCCCGATCTTGCCCTACTGTCCCCATCTTGCCCTACTGTCCTCCATCTTGCCCTTCTGTCTCCATCTTGTCCTACTGTCTCCATCTTGCCCTACTGTCTCCATCTTGCCCTACTGTCCCCATCTTGCCCTAGCTGTCCCCATCTTGCCCTACTGTCCCATCTTGCCCTACTGTCTCCATCTTGCCCTACTGTCTCCATCTTGCCCTACTGTCTCCATCTTGCCCTACTGTCTCCATCTTGCCCTACTGTCAACATCTTGCCCTACTGTCCCCCATCTTGGCCCTACTGTCCCCATCTTGCCCTACTGTCCCCATCTTGCCCTACTGTCCCCATCTTGCCCTATCTGTCCCCCATCTTGGCCCTACTGTCCCCATCTTGCCCTACTGTCCCCCCCATCCCCTACCCATCTTGCCCCTACTGTTCTCCATCTTGCCCTAACTGTCTCCATCTTGCCCTACTGTCTCCATCTTGTCCCTACTGTCCCCGTCTATCCCTACTGTCCCCATCTTGCCCTACTGTCCTCCATCTTGCCCTACTGTCTCCATCTTGCCCTACTGTCTCCATCTTGCCCTACTGTCTCCATCTTGCCCTACTGTCCTCCATCTTGCCCTAACTGTCTCCATCTTGCCCTACTGTCCCCATCTTGCCCTACTGTCTCCATCTTGCCCTACTGTCTCCATCTTGCCCTACTGTCTCCATCTTGCCCTACTGTCTCCATCTTGCCCTACTGTCTCCATCTTGCCCTACTGTCTCCATCTGCCCTACTGTCCCCATCTTGCCTAACTGTCCCCCATCTTGCCCTAACTGTCCCCATCTTGCCCTACTGTCCCCATCTTGCCCTACTGTCCCCATCTTGCCCTACTGTCCCCATCTTGCCCTACTGTCCCCATCTTGCCTACTGCCCCCATCTTTGCCCTACTGTCCCCATCTTGCCCTACTGTCCCCATCTTGCCCTACTGTCTCCATCTTGCCCTACTGTCTCCATCTTGCCCTACTGTCCCCATCTTGCCCTAACTGTCCCCATCTTGCCCTACTGTCCCCATCTTGCCCTACTGTCCCATCTTGCCCTACTGTCCCATCTTGCCCTACTGTCCCCATCTTGCCCTACTGTCCCCATCTTGCCCTACTGTCCCCATCTTGCCCTACTGTCTCCATCTTGCCCTACTGTCCCATCTTGCCCTACTGTCCCCATCTTGCCCTACTGTCCCCATCTTGCCCTACTGTCCCCATCTTGCCCTACTGTCCCCATCTTGCCCTGTCCCCTTGCCCTACTGTCCCCATCTTGCCCTATCACTCTCCACTTACCCCACTTGGCCCTTTTCATCATGTTCTACTATCTACCCCCCCCCCATTGCCCCAGTGTTACTTTCATGTCTTGTAGTCTCCATCTTGCCCTGCTACCCCTTCATATCCATGTTTCCCGGGGGGGGGATACCCCCATGCCCCTTCCTGCCCCCCCATCTTACCCTTGTGTCCTTTGCATTTCAGGCTGCAGACGGATTCCTGTTTGTGATTGGCTGCGACCGAGGAGAAATCCTATTTGTGTCGGAGTCTGTGACAAAGACGCTGAAGTACAATCAGGTGGGCCCCCCCCGCCGGCACTTTGTATAGTGGGGAGTGGGCCTTGCAGCCCCGGGGGGGGGGTCACAGTAACCCAGAAATGCATAAAGCCTGCCCTACTTTCCTTCTCTTTCTTGGAAACATTATCTGCCCCCCCCCCATGCCACTCATGTGATAGGTTACTTTAACCCTCTCACTGCCGGGAGAGATTAAGCACCTCTGCATTTTCCCAGAATGCCGCTCTTCTCTTTCCAGGGGGACCTCATGGGGAAAAGCTTGTTTGATTTCCTGCACCCCAAAGATGTTGCCAAAGTGAAAGAGCAGCTTTCCTCCTCCGACATCGCCCCCCGGGAGAAACTGATCGATGCCAAAAGTAAGTATGGCCGAATGGGCCCAATTCCCCCCCCCCCCAGAAACGCACACAGTTAGGGGCTGTATATATATATATATTATGGGTGATAGGGGGTCCAATAGAGTGAATTCAGTTGTCCCATGGTGGGTCAGTGTTTGGTCTGTGGGAGGAGCCTTCATTTAAAGGGGTAGTTGCTTTTGCCCCGCCCCCAAGGAGCCGGTTCTTACTGTAGCAACCCAGACAGCCCCAGACAGTAGGGCAAGATGGGGACAGTAGGGCAAGATGGGGACAGTAGGGCAAGATGGGGACAGTAGGGCAAGATGGGGACAGTAGGGCAAGATGGGGACAGTAGGGCAAGATGGGGACAGTAGGGCAAGATGGGGACAGTAGGGCAAGATGGAGACAGTAGGACAAGATGGGGACAGTGGGGCAAGATGGAGACAGTAGGGAAGATGGGGACAGTAGGGCAAGATGGGGACAGTAGGGCAAGGTGGGGACAGTAGGGCAAGATGGAGACAGTAGGGAAGATGGGGACAGTAGGGCAAGAGGGGGACAGTAGGGCAAGATGGAGACAGTAGGACAAGATGGGGACAGTAGGACAAGATGGAGACAGTGGGGCAAGATGGAGACAGTGGGGCAAGATGGAGACAGTGGGGCAAGATGGAGACAGTGGGGCAAGATGGAGACAGTGGGGCAAGATGGAGACAGTGGGGCAAAATGGCGCCCTATTCAAACCCCCCCCCTTCATAAACGCACAGTTAGGGGCTGTATATATATATATATATATATATATATATATATATATATATATATATATATATATATTATATATATATATATATATATATATATATATATATATATATATATATAATGGGTGATAGGGTGTCTAATAGAGTGAATACAGTTGTCCCATGGTGGGTCAGTGTTTGGTTTGTGGGAGGAGCCTTTATTTAAAGGGGTAGTTGCCACTGCCCCGCCCCCGAGGAGCCGGTTCTTACCGTAGCGACCCGTATGCGTTTCCTCATTAATCCGGACGCCATCTTTTGCATTGACACAGTCTTATTAAACTATTTTGCAAGCTGGTTTGCAAGTTCACACGCACTTTCAGGCGTCGCGGCTGCACTGGGGCTCCCGGAGGTCCTTCTTCTGCCGGATGAAAAGCGGCCGAGCCAATCACAAGGAGGAAAAGGACTTCCTGCGCAACTCAAAGAGAAAGGGTAAGTATTTATATATTTATATGGCGCCGACATGTTCCGCAGCGTCATTGCCCCCCGGGGGTAACGCTTGGCTCTTGCCCGCAGATCACCGGCGATATTGCACCATACATTGCACCGGGTACCTACGGAGCTGCCCCCCCAGCGAGGAGGAGTGTGACACTGACCGGGAGGCCCCCAATTCCAGGTGCCTGGTAGCCATTGGCCGGCTCCACCCGTATATCACCCCCCAGAACAGCTCCGAGGTCAAAGTGAAACCCACAGAATTTGTCACCCGCTATACTATGGATGGCAAGTTTGTGTATGTGGATCAACGGTGAGGCACCATCACATACTGTACTGTCTAAGGGAAACACTATGGCACCTCCTACCCATATGTATAAATACAAATATACAGAGAGGGAATGTTCTGGGCACACAATAAGCTGTACCCCCATACTGTACTGTCTAAGGGAAACACTATGGCACCTCCTACCCATATGTATAATACAAATATACAGAGAGGGAATGTTCTGGGCACAGCAATAAGCTGTACCCCCATACTGTACTGTCTAAGGGAAACACTATGGCACCTCCTACCCATATGTATAAATACAAATATACAGAGAAGGAATGTTCTGGGCACACAATAAGCTGTACCCCCATACTGTACTGTCTAAGGGAAACACTATGGCACCCCCTACCCATATGTATAATACAAATATACAGAGAAGGAATGTTCTGGGCACACAATAGCTGTACCCCCATACTGTACTGTCTAAGGGAAACACTATGGCACCCCCTACCCATATGTATAAATACAAATATACAGAGAAGGAATGCTCTGGGCACACAATAAGCTGTACCCCCATACTGTACTGTCTAAGGGAAACACTATGGCACCCCCTACCCATATGTATACATACAAATATACAGAGAGGGAATGTTCTGGGCACACAATAAGCTGTACCCCCATACTGTACTGTCTAAGGGAAACACTATGGCACCTCCTACCCATATGGATAAATACAAATATACAGAGAGGGAATGTTCTGGGCACACAATAAGCTGTACCCCCATACTGTACTGTCTAAGGGAAACACTATGGCACCCCCTACCCATATGTATAAATACAAATATACAGAGAGGGAATGTTCTGGGCACACAATAAGCTGTACCCCCATACTGTACTGTCTAAGGGAAACACTATGGCACCCCCTACCCATATGTATAAATACAAATATACAGAGAGGGAATGTTCTGGGCACACAATAAGCTGTACCCCATACTGGTAACTGTCTAAGGGAAACACTATGGCACCCCCTACCCATATGTATAAATACAAATATTACAGAGAGGGAACGTTCTGGGCACACAATAAGCTGTACCCCCATACTGTACTGTCTAAGGGAAACACTATGGCACCCCCTACCCATATGTATACATACAAATATACAGAGAGGGAATGTTCTGGGCACACAATAAGCTGTACCCCCATACTGTACGGTCTAAGGGAAACACTATGGCACCTCCTACCCATATGGATAAATACAAATATACAGAGAGGGAATGTTCTGGGCACACAATAAGCTGTACCCCCATACTGTACTGGTCTAAGGGAAACACTATGGCACCCCTACCCATATGTATAAATACAAATATACAGAGAGGGAATGTTCTGGGCACACAATAAGCTGTACCCCCATACTGTACTGTCTAAGGGAAACACTATGGCACCCCCTACCCATATGTATAAATACAAATATACAGAGAGGGAATGTTCTGGGCACACAATAAGCTGTACCCCCATACTGTACTGTCTAAGGGAAACACTATGGCACCCCCTACCCATATGTATAAATACAAATATACAGAGAAGGAATGTTCTGGGCACACAATAAGCTGTACCCCCATACTGTACTATCTAAGGGAAACACTATGGCACCTCCTACCCATATGTATAAATACAAATATACAGAGAGGGAATGTTCTGGGATGATATATAATAATCGTGTCCCTTTCCCCACAGGGCCACAGCCATATTGGGGTACCTGCCACAGGAGCTGCTCGGAACCTCATGCTATGAATACTTTCATATAGATGACTATGGGCACCTAACTGACCGGCACAAAGCAGGTATGGGCCCCTAAATGCTGTTTGGTTGCTAGGGAAAGGTGCCCCAGCAACAAGAAAGCAGACCTTTTTTCAGGAGAGATCTTTATGGTTTAGAATGTTATTTACACTTTAAGTGCCTGGTTGCTAGGGTCCGGAGCCCCCCAACACACACCCTGCGTGGAACGTTCCCCCGCCTTCTTTAACCCTTGCTGTGCCGTGTTTCTCACCCAGTGCTTCAGAGCAGCGAGAAAGTGGAGACCAACTGCTACAAATTTCGGGTGAAAGACGGTTCCTTTATCACGTTACAGAGCCAGTGGTTCGGTTTCATCAACCCCTGGACCAAGGACCTGGAATATATTGTATCGGTCAATACCGTGGTCCCGTAAGTCCCTCCCCCCGTGGGGGCAAAACTGCCAGCCTGAACTCTAATGGGTTAATCTGTGCATCTGTCTGTTTTATTTATTTCATCTAATCTATTCATCCCTCTGTCCGTCTATATATCTATCCCTCTATCCATCCGTATATCTATTCCTCTATCCGTCCATATATCTATTCCTCTATCCGTCCATATATCTATCCCTCTATCCATCTTTATATCTATTCCTCTATCCGTCCATATATCTATCCCTCTATCCATCTTTATATCTATTCCTCTATTCGTCCATATATCTATCCCTCTGTCCGTCCATATATCTATCCCTCTATCCATCCCTCTATCCATCCGTATATCTATTCCTCTATCCGTCCATATATCTATTCCTCTATCCGTCCATATATCTATCCCTCTGTCCGTCCATATATCTATCCCTCTATCCATCCGTATATCTATTCCTCTATCCGTCCATATATCTATCCCTCTATCCATCCGTATATCTATCCCTCTATCTGTCCGTATATCTATCCCTCTATCCGTCCGTATATATCTCTCCCTCTCTCCGTCCGTATATCTATCCCTCTGTCCGTCCATATATCTATCCCTCTATCCATCCGTATATCTATCCCTCTATCCGTCCGTATATCTATCCCTCTATCCGTCCGTATATCTATCCCTCTGTCCGTCCATATATCTATCCCTCTATCCATCTGTATATCTATCCCTCTATCCATCCGTATATCTATCCCTCTATCCATCCGTATATCTATCCCTCTATCCATCCGTATATCTATCCCTCTGTCTGTCCATATATCGATCCCTCTGTCTGTCCATATATCGATCCCTCTATCCATCCGTATATCTATCCCTCTATCCATCCGTATATCTATCCCTCTATCCATCCGTATATCTATCCCTCTATCCATCCGTATATCTATCCCTCTATCCATCCGTATATCTATCCCTCTGTCCATATATCTATCCCTCTGTCTGTCCATATATCTATCCCTCTGTCTGTCCATATATCTATCCCTCTGTCTGTCCATATATCTATCCCTCTGTCTGTCCATATACAGTGGAGGAAATAATGATTTGACCCCTCACTGATTTTGTAAGTTTGTCCAATGACAAAGAAATGAAAAGTCTCAGAACAGTATCATTTCAATGGTAGGTTTAACAGTGGCAGATAGCACATCAAAAGGAAAATGGAAAAAATAACTTGAAATAAAAGATAGCAACTGATTTGCATTTCATTGAGTGAAATAAGTTTTTGAACCCCTACCAACCATTAAGAGTTCTGGCTCCCACAGAGTGGTTAGACACTTCTACTCAATTAGTCAACCTCATTAAGGACACCTGTCTTAACTAGTCACCTGTATAAAAGACACCTGTCCACAGAATCAATCAATCAAGCAGACTCCAAACTCTCCAACATGGGAAAGACCAAAGAGCTGTCCAAGGATGTCAGAGACAAAATTGTAGACCTGCACAAGGCTGGAATGGGCTACAAAACCATTAGCAAGAAGCTGGGAGAGAAGGTGACAACTGTTGGTGCGATTGTTGGAAAATGGAAGGAGCACAAAATGACCATCAATCGACCTCGCTCTGGGGCTCCATGCAAGATCTCACCTCGTGGGGTGTCAATGATTCTGAGAAAGGTGAAAAAGCATCCTAGAACTACACGGGAGGAGTTAGTTACTGACCTCAAATTAGCAGGGACCACAGTCACCAAGAAAACCATTGGAAACACATTACACCCGCAATGGATTAAAATCCTGCAGGGCTCGCAAGGTCCCCCTGCTCAAGAAGGCACATGTGCAGGCCTGAAGTTTGCCAATGAACACCTGAATGATTCTGTGAGTGACTGGGAGAAGGTGCTGTGGTCTGATGAGACCAAAATAGAGCTCTTTGGCATTAACTCAACTCGCTGTGTTTGGAGGAAGAAAAATGCTGCCTATGACCCCCAAAACACCGTCCCCACCGTCAAGCATGGGGGTGGGAAACATTTTGCTTTGGGGTGTTTTTCTGCTAAGGGCACAGGACAACTTATTCGCATTAACGGGAAAATGGACGGAGCCATGTATCGTGAAATCCTGAACGACAACCTCCTTCCCTCTGCCAGGAAACTGAAAATGGGTGGTGGATGGGTGTTCCAGCACGACAATGACCCAAAACATACAGCAAAGGCAACAAAGGAGTGGCTCAAGAAGAAGCACATTAAGGTCATGGAGTGGCCTAGTCAGTCTCCGGACCTTAATCCAATAGAAACCTATGGAGGGAGCTCAAGCTCAGAGTTGCACAGAGACAGAAACCTTAGGGGATTTAGAGATGATCTGCAAAGAGGAGTGGGACCAACATTCCTCCTAAAATGGGCGCAAACTTGCTCATCAATTACAAGAAACGTTTGGCCTCTGTGCTTGCAAACAAGGGCTTTTCCACTAAGTATTAAGTCTTTTTTTGTTAGAGGGTTCAAAAACTTATTTCACTCAATGAAATGCAAATCAGTTGCTATCTTTTATTTCAAGTTCTTTTTTCCATTTTCCTTTTGATGTGCTATCTGCCACTGTTACACCTACCATTGAAATGATACTGTTCTGAGACTTTTCATTTCTTTGTCATTGGACAAACTTACAAAATCAGTGAGGGGTCAAATCATTATTTCCTCCACTGTATCTATCCCTCTATCCATCCGTATATCTATCCCTCTATCCATCCGTATATCTATCCCTCTATCCATCCGTATATCTATCCCTCTATCCATCCGTATATCTATCCCTCTATCCATCCGTATATCTATCCCTCTATCCATCCGTATATCTATCCCTCTGTCTGTCCATATATCGATCCCTCTATCCATCCGTATATCGATCCCTCTATCCATCCGTATATCTATCCCTCTATCCATCCGTATATCTATCCCTCTATCCATCCGTATATCTATCCCTCTGTCTGTCCATATATCTATCCCTCTGTCTGTCCATATATCGATCCCTCTATCCGTCCGTATATCTATCCCTCTGTCTGTCCATATATCGATCCCTCTATCCGTCCGTATATCTATCCCTCTGTCTGTCCATATATCGATCCCTCTATCCATCCGTATATCGATCCCTCTATCCATCCGTATATCTATCCCTCTATCCATCCATATATCTATCCCTCTATCCATCCGTATATCTATCCCTCTATCCATCCGTATATCTATCCCTCTATCCATCCGTATATCTATCCCTCTATCCATCCGTATATCTATCCCTCTATCCATCCGTATATCTATCCCTCTATCCATCCGTATATCTATCCCTCTATCCATCCGTATATCTATCCCTCTATCCATCCGTATATCTATCCCTCTATCCATCCGTATATCTATCCCTCTATCCATCCGTATATCTATCCCTCTATCCATCCGTATATCTATCCCTCTGTCTGTCCATCCGTATATCGATCCCTCTATCCATCCGTATATCTATCCCTCTATCCATCCGTATATCTATCCCTCTATCCATCCATATATCTATCCCTCTGTCTGTCCATATATCTATCCCTCTGTCTGTCCATATATCGATCCCTCTATCCGTCCGTATATCTATCCCTCTGTCTGTCCATATATCGATCCCTCTATCCATCCGTATATCGATCCCTCTATCCATCCGTATATCTATCCCTCTATCCATCCATATATCTATCCCTCTATCCATCCGTATATCGATCCCTCTATCCATCCGTATATCGATCCCTCTATCCATCCGTATATCGATCCCTCTATCCATCCGTATATCGATCCCTCTATCCGTCCGTATATCGATCCCTCTATCCATCCGTATATCTATCCCTCTATCCATCCGTATATCTATCCCTCTATCCATCCATATATCTATCCCTCTGTCTGTCCATATATCTATCCCTCTGTCTGTCCATATATCGATCCCTCTATCCGTCCGTATATCTATCCCTCTGTCTGTCCATATATCGATCCCTCTATCCATCCGTATATCTATCCCTCTATCCATCCATATATCTATCCCTCTATCCATCCATATATCGATCCCTCTATCCATCCGTATATCGATCCCTCTATCCATCCGTATATCTATCCCTCTATCCATCCGTATATCTATCCCTCTATCCATCCGTATATCTATCCCTCTGTCTGTCCATATATCGATCCCTCTATCCATCCGTATATCGATCCCTCTATCCATCCGTATATCTATCCCTCTATCCATCCGTATATCTATCCCTCTATCCATCCATATATCTATCCCTCTGTCTGTCCATATATCTATCCCTCTGTCTGTCCATATATCGATCCCTCTATCCGTCCGTATATCTATCCCTCTATCCATCCGTATATCTATCCCTATATCCATCCGTATATCTATCCCTATATCCATCCGTATATCTATCCCTCTATCCATCCGTATATCTATCCCTCTATCCATCCATATATCTATCCCTCTATCCATCCATATATCTATCCCTCTATCCATCCGTATATCTATCCCTCTATCCATCCATATATCTATCCCTCTATCCATCCATATATCTATCCCTCTATCCATCTGTATATCTAATCTTTCTATCTAATCTATTAATTTATCATAAACCCATCCCTCTGTCTGTCTGTCTGTCTATCATCTATCCATCCCTCTATATATCATCTATCTATCTATCTATCCATCCCTCTATCATCTATCTATCTATCTATCTATCTATCTATCTATCTATCTATCTATCTATCTATCTATCATCATCTCTCTCTATATCTGTCTGTCTATCTATTCATCTATTCATATATCCATGGGTGGGGGCGCCTATTATTGTATTAACCCCCCGTTTCCATTGTAGGAATCACAGTTCATCATCGGAGGACACCTCTTCGCTGCCGGGCAGCTCCCATTCCTCCCAAGGTGGGTACTGGGTTTATACTGGGAGAACGTTCCGGCTCGGCCGAGGGGGTGGGGCCTGCGTCCCTTTGCTCAACGCCCCCTAACGCCATGTTCTGCCCCGACAGATAACGCCAAACACCCGATTCTCAACATCCCTGGGATGTCCAGTGAGATCCTGCTTGGCGCTGCCAACATCGGCACCCAGATTGTAAAGGAAGTGATGAGTTTACAGAGGTAAGGTGCATGCTGGGAGTTGTAGTTCAAAGCATGCCCCACTCACCATTATATTGCTTGCAGTGTGACTTGCTCCATAGATGGCAGTGAGACACATTTACCCAAATACCCCCAGTTTAGGCTTTAGTGCTTTCCCTGGACAAACCATTCACCCATGGATCACTAGGGGGCGCTGGTTCATTATTAGTTATGTGATTTTCTCTTCATGGTCCATTTTTTTTTTTTTTACTGTCACGCCCTTACTGCCGAGGATGCTGGGATATGTAGTTTGGCCTTTGACCTTTGCTTCCCTTATTTACAGGTCCAACTCCTCACCGCTAAACGGCGACGTTAGTCCCAGTGGGACCCCAATAAAGTCACCCCCTGCCCTGACGGTCCCGTCAACGACTGTGAGTAAAAGCCCTGTCTGTATGTGAATGAGCCCCACCTCTCCGCCATTGTCCCTGACTGCGTCCAATCGGTGCCTTCCCCCCACTTCCCAATACCCAATGACCCCATCTCGCTTTCCTCGTGTTCCAGGCGCAGAAGGGCGAACTGGTGACGCTGTCTCCCACGGAGATCGAGAAGTTGGACACATCCCATGGCGACCACGTGCCGGCCTTCCCCATACCCGACAGTTTCCTGAGTAAGATCCTCGGGGGCGGGGCAGGCGGCGTCAGAGGTTTCTGATTGGCCAAGGAGAGAAGACACATTTATCGCTGGGTTTTGTGGTTATTTCAAAATGACTTCTACTACATTGTTTCAGGAGTCGCAAACAGGGCATTTTGTAGATGTGTGATGGGGGGGCAAGTATCAAGTTCCAGCAGGGCCCTTTCTGATTGGCCGTTCCCTCTCTCTCTTTCTCAGGTGACAGTAACACCTTGGACTTCGGGCACGACGACTCCACCATGGCGGCTCTCATGAACATTTTTGAAGCGGACGGGGGCCTGGGGGACAGCCAGGAGCTGAGCGACATGCCCTGGACGCTCTAGCCGCCCCCGGGAGCCCCCCCCTTGCTGCACAATGTACTGTATTTTCTAAGGCTTTGATACCCTTTGTACTTTTGTATTTTTGTTACCTGATAATGATACATACCATTCATTTCCATTGGGAAGGGGAGGGGCATCTTTGTACATAGCAGGGACGCAGGTCTCCCTCTGCTGCCCCTTGTAGGTGACATATATATTTCTGCTTGTCTGATTGGCTTTTGGCCCCTCGTTACCCCCCATCAGGGATAATTTGCTTTATTTTTAAAGGGAATATAAACCCAAATATAATTGAAAATTATCCATGTTTATTTTTAAAGGGGATATAAACCCAAATATAACAATAATAATTTGTGGGGGAGGGGGGAGGATTTTTTTTTTTTTGTTCTAGATCCAGAACCCAAAAGCCAAGCACCCAGGTCTATATTTGGTACCGGTAGCCTAGCAACAGAGAGAACACTGTCATGTGATTTCTGAATATAATAAATCCAGCCGCGGGTTTTTGCCCGAAATGATCGTTTTTTTTTTTTTAATTGATCTATAAAATAAATATTTGCAGTAAGTAACTTTGCGTGCCCCCCAGTACCACACAGCGATGGGCCCATGTAAGGGTTAAATCCTAAATCCGTATTCTGATCTCCCTTTATTCTGGGTACAATGATACCGTACATGTATAGTTTTACCCAAGGGGGTGGGGTCTGTAGGCACCCCTAAACTCAAAGTACAGGGGACCCTGCCCCCCCATCATCTTATTCCCATCCCAAGGGGGTTAATATGAAGTCCCTTTGCTGCTATAACTGCCCCTACTCTCCTGGAGCCCCTCCCTTTGCTGCTATAACTGCCCCTACTCTCCTGCAGCCCCTCCCTTTGCTGCTATAACTGCCCCTACTCTCCTGAAGCCCCTCCCTTTGCTGCTATAACTGCCCCTACTCTCCTGGAGCCCCTCCCTTTGCTGCTATAACTGCCCCTACTCTCCTGGGGCCCCTCCCTTTGCTGCTATAACTGCCCCTACTCTCCTGGAGCTTCCCTTGCTGCTATAACTGCCCCTACTCTCCTGGAGCCCCTCCCTTTGCTGCTATAACTGCTCCTACTCTCCTGGAGCCCCTCCCTTTGCTGCTATAACTGTCCCTACTCCCCTGGAGCCCCTCCCTTTGTTGCTATAACTGCCCCTACTCTCCTGGAGCCCCTCCCTTTGCTGCTATAACTGCCCCTACTGTCCTGAAGCCCCTCCCTTTCCTGCTATAACTGCCCCTACTCTCCTGGAGCCCCTCCCTTTCCTGCTATAACTGCCCCTACTCTCCTGGAGCCCCTCCCTTTGCTGCTATAACTGCCCCTACTCTCCTGGAGCCCCTCCCTTTGCTGCTATAACTGCCCCTACTCTCCTGAAGCCCCTCCCTTTCCTGCTATAACTGCCCCATCTCTCCTGGAGCCCCTCCCTTTGCTGCTATAACTGCCCCTACTCTCCTGGAGCCCCTCCCTTTGCTGCTATAACTGCCCCTACTCTCCTGGAGCCCCTCCCTTTGCTGCTATAACTGCCCCTACTCTCCTGGAGCCCCTCCCTTTGCTGCTATAACTGCCCCTACTCTCCTGGAGCCCCTTCCTTTGCTGCTATAACTGCCCCTACTGTCCTGGAGCCCCTCCCTTTGTTGCTATAACTGCCCCTACTCTCCTGGAGCCCCTCCCTTTGCTGCTATAACTGCCCCTACTGTCCTGAAGCCCCTCCCTTTCCTGCTATAACTGCCCCTACTCTCCTGGAGCCCCTCCCTTTCCTGCTATAACTGCCCCTACTCTCCTGGAGCCCCTCCCTTTGCTGCTATAACTGCCCCTACTCTCCTGGAGCCCCTCCCTTTGCTGCTATAACTGCCCCTACTCTCCTGAAGCCCCTCCCTTTCCTGCTATAACTGCCCCATCTCTCCTGGAGCCCCTCCCTTTGCTGCTATAACTGCCCCTACTCTCCTGGAGCCCCTCCCTTTGCTGCTATAACTGCCCCTACTCTCCTGGAGCCCCTCCCTTTGCTGCTATAACTGCCCCTACTCTCCTGGAGCCCCTCCCTTTGCTGCTATAACTGCCCCTACTCTCCTGGAGCCCCTTCCTTTGCTGCTATAACTGCCCCTACTCTCCTGGAGCCCCTCCCTTTGCTGCTATAACTGCCCCTACTGTCCTGGAGCCCCTCCCTTTGCTGCTATAACTGCCCCTACTCTCCTGAAGCTCTTTGTTTTTTATTATTTGTGGTTTTTAATTGTTTTACTATTTATTCAGCGGCTCTGCAGTTTGGAATTTAAGCAGCTATCTGGTTGCTAGGGTTCAAATTACCTTAGCAACCAGGGACTTGAATAGAGACAGGAATATGAATAGGGGAGGGGCTGAATAGAAAGATAAGGAATAAAAAGTAACAATAACAATAAAACTGGAGCCTCACAGAGCAATAGGGTTTGGCTGCCGGGGTCAGTGACCCCCATTTGAAAGCTGCAAAGAGTCAGAAGGGAAATAATTCAAAAAGTATACAAAATAAATAATGATCAATTAAGACCAATTGCAAAGTTGCTTAGAATTGGCCATTGTATAACATACTAAAACAATATAATAAAAATAATGCACCAACATGCCCTGCACATATTCATACAGGCAGAGCCCACTGAGCACGTGCAGTGCCACTGACACACAGAGGGGCGAACAAGATGGGGGGCACCTCTGAAGAACTGGATCAGTCATGGTCGGACCGGGGGGGGTGCAGGGCCCACTGGGGCTGCCCCCACACCCCCTCCCCTGAGCACACATACATAATACTTACCTTCAGCATGTCAGAGGGAGAGAGATCAGCGGGGGAATCGCTGGTGGGATCGGGTTTGGGTCCCAGTGCCCCGCCAGCCCAGTCCGACCCTGGGATCATTACTGTTATACCCCTGGTACAGTAAGGGCAGTGTATAAAATACAGCACTTTTAGCTCTTATTCATTATTAAGGTTTATTTCCCCTTTAATGCTTGTTCTGCCGAATGGAAACAAGGTAAGAGCCTGAGCCAAAGTATCATTTGTGGATTGAGTAGCAATAGACTAAGGCTCAGTTCCCCTTTAAATTAACTTTATTGTGTTATAGAATGTCCCATTTCTAGCAACTTTTCAGTTGGTCTTCATTATTTATTTTTTATAGTTTTTGAATTATTTGCCTTCTTCTGACACTTTCAAATGGGGGTCACTGACCCCGGCAGCCAAACCCTATTGCTCTGTGAGGCTCCAGTTTTATTGTTATTGTTACTTTTTATTCCTTATCTTTCTATTCAGCCCCTCCCCTATTCATATACCAGCCTCTCATTCAAACCACTCCCTTGTTGCTATAGTCATTTGGACCCTAGCAACCAGATAGCTGCTCAAACTCCAAACTGCAGAGCTGCTGAACAAATAGTGAAATAACTAAAAAACTACAAATAAAAAATGAAGACCAATTGCAAGTTGTCTCAGAATATCACTCTCTATAGCTGTGTGCAGTTCCAGACAGTGCCACTAGGTGTCTCTAAGTGTAATGAATGCTGATACATTGCCAAACCTGGCCACTAGGGGTCCCTGTTTAGTAAGTTAATGAGCGCACAGGTTGGGCAGACGCCCAGTAACCTTGAGATTACCCAGTTCTGTAAATTGTGAGTACAGTAAGGATTTTCCGATCGTTTCCGGGCCCAGCCCTAAACTATTTACAAAGACATAAATGACTGTCGGCGGAGAGGCTGTTTACAGTAGCCCCGGCCCTACCCTGGTTATAAAGCCCTGGCTTTACTTACCCTTTTATTGCCTGTGGCGTCCCAGTAAACCCAGCTCCTGGCCCAGTAAAGAGAGCGACAGATTATAGTAACTGTATAACTCGCAGAGCAGGATCACTTACCCTTTAATGAGTTCCTTTACTGCACTGCTGTGTTGGGGTGACAGTTACACATAACTATAAACCCAGTGAGAATGAGGGATGAATGGATATTGGGGAGTTGTATCAGGAGTCAGAACCAGCAATGCAGGGAAGGGAAAGGGACAGACACAGTGACAGTTACACATAACTATAAACCCAGTGAGAATGAGGGATGAATGGGTATTGGGGAGTTGTATCAGGAGTCAGAACCAGCAGTGCAGAGAAGGGAAAGGGACAGACACAGTGACAGTTACACATAACTATAAACCCAGTGAGAATGAGGAATGAATGGATATTGGGGAGTTGTATCAGGAGTCAGAACCAGCAGTGCAGGGAAGGGAAAGGGACAGACACAGTGACAGTTACACATAACTATAAACCCAGTGAGAATGAGGGATGAATGGATATTGGGGAGTTGTATCAGGAGTCAGAACCAGCAGTGCAGGGAAGGGAAAGGGACAGACACAGTGACAGTTACACATAACTATAAACCCAGTGAGAATGAGGAATGAATGGATATTGGGGAGTTGTATCAGGAGTCAGAACCAGCAGTGCAGGGAAGGGAAAGGGACAGACACAGTGACAGTTACACATAACTATAAACCCAGTGAGAATGAGGAATGAATGGATATTGGGGAGTTGTATCAGGAGTCAGAACCAGCAGTGCAGGGAAGGGAAAGGGACAGACACAGTGACAGTTACACATAACTATAAACCCAGTGAGAATGAGGGATGAATGGGTATTGGGGAGTTGTATCAGGAGTCAGAACCAGCAGTGCAGGGAAGGGAAAGGGACAGACACAGTGACAGTTACACATAACTATAAACCCAGTGAGAATGAGGGATGAATGGGTATTGGGGAGTTGTATCAGGAGTCAGAACCAGCAGTGCAGGGAAGGGAAAGGGACAGACACAGTGACAGTTACACATAACTATAAACCCAATTTGCTCGCAGAAAAGGGAATTAAATCAACTTCTTCAGTGATAACTGACAGTGCAGTAACTGCCGCTAATCAGTACTTACAGCTGCTACATTGGTGCCACTTTACCTGTGACCCAGTCTGGGCAGAACGGGTGCCAATTGCTCATCAATAAGTAATGGCACCAACCAGCATTAGTCACGCACTAATGAGGTGCCATTTAAAGGGGAAGCAAAACCTCATTCTCACTGGGTTTATAGTTATGTGTAACTGTCACTGTGTCTGTCCCTTTCCCTTCCCTGCACTGCTGGTTCTGACTCCTGATACAACTCCCCAATACCCATTCATCCCTCATTCTCACTGGGTTTATAGTTATGTGTAACTGTCACTGTGTCTGTCCCTTTCCCTTCCCTGCACTGCTGGTTCTGACTCCTGATACAACTCCCCAATATCCATTCATCCCTCATTCTCACTGGGTTTATAGTTATGTGTAACTGTCACTGTGTCTGTCCCTTTCCCTTCCCTGCACTGCTGGTTCTGACTCCTGATACAACTCCCCAATATCCATTCATTCCTCATTCTCACTGGGTTTATAGTTATGTGTAACTGTCACTGTGTCTGTCCCCTTTCCCTTCCCTGCACTGCTGGTTCTGACTCCTGATACAACTCCCCAATATCCATTCATTCCTCATTCTCACTGGGTTTATAGTTATGTGTAACTGTCACTGTGTCTGTCCCTTTCCCTTCCCTGCACTGCTGGTTCTGACTCCTGATACAACTCCCCAATACCCATTCATTCCTCATTCTCACTGGGTTTATAGTTATGTGTAACTGTCACTGTGTCTGTCCCCTTTCCCTTCCCTGCACTGCTGGTTCTGACTCCTGATACAACTCCCCAATACCCATTCATCCTCATTCTCACTGGGTTTATAGTTATGTGTAACTGTCACTGTGTCTGTCCCTTTCCCTTCCCTGCACTGCTGGTTCTGACTCCTGATACAACTCCCCAATATCCATTCATCCCTCATTCTCACTGGGTTTATAGTTATGTGTAACTGTCACTGTGTCTGTCCCTTTCCCTTCCCTGCACTGCTGGTTCTGACTCCTGATACAACTCCCCAATATCCATTCATCCCTCATTCTCACTGGGTTTATAGTTATGTGTAACTGTCACTGTGTCTGTCCCTTTCCCTTCCCTGCACTGCTGGTTCTGACTCCTGATACAACTCCCCAATACCATTCATCCCTCATTCTCACTGGGTTTATAGTTATGTGTAACTGTCACTGTGTCTGTCCCTTTCCCTTCCCTGCACTGCTGGTTCTGACTCCTGATACAACTCCCCAATATCCATTCATTCCTCATTCTCACTGGGTTTATAGTTATGTGTAACTGTCACTGTGTCTGTCCCTTTCCCTTCCCTGCACTGCTGGTTCTGACTCCTGATACAACTCCCCAATATCCATTCACCCCCCATTCTCACTGGGTTTATAGTGATACAGTCGGGAGGAGCAGTTCGGGGAATGACAAAGTAAAGGGAAAGTTGCACAGAGAGGCCGCAGGCTGGGGCCCTGGGGTGCAGGGAACTGGTCGGACCGGTCCCGGGGACGTCAGTGAGTTCAGGAGTTTTTGCCTGTAACAGACCCAGCAGTTGTTTCAGACGAGGCCTCTCACTGGTTTATAGAAAGGGCATTGGCCCCCGGGAGTCATGGGGCCCCTGTCAGTACAGACAGTAACAGCAGATACGGGCAACATATTGGGGCGGGCAGGGAGTTGGGCAGTTCTGCTGACGCAGTCAGTGACTAATTGCCCCCCCAGGGCAGAAAAGGCAAATATTTGGGATGATTTCTCTAAACTGTACCAGTTTGTGCCGCATATTGTATGGTTTGCCCCTATAGGCTAATGGTCCGGCCCAGGTTATTGCACTCAGGGGCCCCAGGGTAACTAATGCCCCCGTAACTAATGCCCCCATGTTGCAGAGTCTGAGGCAGGAGCTTTGCCCCTTTCTGCTCTGTGTTGTGTATTGGGAGCCGAGCGCTGTGTCCGGCCATAGAAACGGGGGGATCTGCCGGAGGGAACGTCTGTGGCCCCTAAAGTGAAAAGATCCCCTTGAGTTAGAAGAGAACCCCCAAACTCTCTCCCCGTTCCACCCTTTCCGCCCCAAACTCTCTCCCCATTCCACCCTTTCCGCCCCAAACTCTCTCCCCGTTCCACCCTTTCCGCCCCAAACTCTCTCCCCGTTCCACCCTTTCCGCCCCAAACTCTCTCCCCGTTCCACCCTTTCCGCCCCAAACTCTCTCCCCGTTCCACCCTTTCCGCCCCAAACTCTCTCCCCGTTCCACCCTTTCCGCCCCAGACTCTCTCCCCGTTTCGCCCCAGACTCTCTCCCCGTTCCCTTTTTGTCACCCCAAACTCTCTCCCCGTTCCCGGTTTTTACCCCAAACTCTCTCCCCGTTCTCGGTTTTTACCCCAAACTCTCTCCCCGTTCCCGGTTTTTACCCCAAACTCTCTCCCCGTTCCCTTTTTGTCACCCCAAACTCTCTCCCCGTTCCCTTTTTGTCACCCCAAACTCTCTCCCCGTTCTCGGTTTTTACCCCAAACTCTCTCCCCGTTACTCGTACTCTCTCCCCGTTCCACCCTTTCCGCCCCAAACTCTCTCCCCGTTCCACCCTTTCCGCCCCAAACTCTCTCCCCGTTCCACCCTTTCCGCCCCAAACTCTCTCCCCGTTCCACCCTTTCCGCCCCAGACTCTCTCCCCGTTTCGCCCCAGACTCTCTCCCCGTTCCCTTTTTGTCACCCCAAACTCTCTCCCCGTTCCCGGTTTTTACCCCAAACTCTCTCCCCGTTCTCGGTTTTTACCCCAAACTCTCTCCCCGTTCTCGGTTTTTACCCCAAACTCTCTCCCCGTTCCCGGTTTTTACCCCAAACTCTCTCCCCGTTCCCTTTTTGTCACCCCAAACTCTCTCCCCGTTCCCTTTTTGTCACCCCAAACTCTCTCCCCGTTCTCGGTTTTTACCCCAAACTCTCTCCCCGTTACTCGTACTCTCTCCCCGTTCCACCCTTTCCGCCCCAAACTCTCTCCCCGTTCCACCCTTTCCGCCCCAGACTCTCTCCCCGTTTCGCCCCAGACTCTCTCCCCGTTCCCTTTTTGTCACCCCAAACTCTCTCCCCGTTCCCGGTTTTTACCCCAAACTCTCTCCCCGTTCTCGGTTTTTACCCCAAACTCTCTCCCCGTTCTCGGTTTTTACCCCAAACTCTCTCCCCGTTCCCGGTTTTTACCCCAAACTCTCTCCCCGTTCCCTTTTTGTCACCCCAAACTCTCTCCCCGTTCCCTTTTTGTCACCCCAAACTCTCTCCCCGTTCCCTTTTTGTCACCCCAAACTCTCTCCCCGTTCCCTTTTTGTCACCCCAAACTCTCTCCCCGTTCCCTTTTTGTCACCCCAAACTCCCCGTTCCCTTTTTGTCACCCCAAACTCTCTCCCCGTTCTCGGTTTTTACCCCAAACTCTCTCCCCGTTCTCGGTTTTTACCCCAAACTCTCTCCCCGTTCCCGGTTTTTACCCCAAACTCTCTCCCCGTTCTCGGTTTTTACCCCAAACTCTCTCCCCGTTCTCGGTTTTTACCCCAAACTCTCTCCCCGTTCCCGGTTTTTACCCCAAACTCTCTCCCCGTTCCCGGTTTTTACCCCAAACTCTCTCCCCGTTCCCGGTTTTACCCCAAACTCTCTCCCGTTTCCATCTCACATTTATATAGAAAATATACAAGCAGTTTTATTGACCATTCGGTGCATTCGGAGTGAGAGGGAAACAGACACAAAACAAAGGATTTCAGGTCAAATCTTCTTTCCCCGTCGCTGGGACCCAGAACCCAACACGCTCCCTCAATGTTCCCCCCGTGTTCCCTCCGTGTTCCCCCCGTGTCCCCCCCGTGTTCCCTCCGTGTCCCCCCCGTGTTCCCTCCGTGTTCCCCCCGTGTCCCCCCCGTGTTCCCTCCGTGTCCCCTCCGTGTCCCCCCCGTGTTCCCCCCGTGTCCCCTCCGTGTCCCCCCCGTGTTCCCCCCGTGTTCCCTCCGTGTCCCCCCCGTGTCCCCCCCGTGTTCCCTCCGTGTCCCCCCCGTGTTCCCTCCGTGTCCCCTCCGTGTCCCCCCGTGTTCCCCCCGTGTTCCCTCCGTGTCCCCCCCGTGTCCCCTCCGTGCTCCCTCCGTGTCCCCTCCGTGTTCCCCCCGTGTCCCCTCCGTGTCCCCCCCCGTGTTACCCTCCGTGTCCCCCCCGTGTCCCCTCCGTGTTCCCTCCGTGTTCCCTCCGTGTTCCCTCCGTGTCCCCTCCGTGTCCCCCCCGTGTTCCCCCCGTGTCCCCCCCGTGTTCCCCCCGTGTTCCCTCCGTGTCCCCCCCGTGTTCCCGCCGTGTTCTTCATCTCAGATTACGGAACCCTCAGTCTGTCCCGGGATCTATTATCCAGAATGCTTGGGGCCTGGGGGGCTTTCTGGATACGGGGCGGTTCCATAATCCGGAGCACCTTGCATTAAGGCTAATAGCACTGCAATTTATTGGAGCTTTCTGGATAACAGATCCCATGTACTAAAGAGAATGAGCCCCTGGCATGTTGTACACATATACATGGCCCCCTGAGTAAGACCCTAATATTGCCCCTCAGCCCTTTATTTATGAATCACCTGCCCCCCCCAGCACGGGGTACAACCAACAATTTATCCCATAATGCAACACAACATACTTTGTTCTACCCAATAATTTCTGACTCTTTGCAGCTTTCACACAGGGGGTCACCGACCCCGGCAGCCAAACCCTATTGCTCTGCGAGATACAAATATAATTTCTCCTATTTCCATTCAGTCCCTCTCTATTCATATTCCAGTCTCTCACTCACACCACTGCCTAGTTGCTAGGGTAAATTGGCCCTAACAACCAGATGCTAAAACCCCAAACCAAGGAGCTGCTGAATAGAAAGCTAAATCATTCAAAATAAAAACGAAGACCAACTGCAAATAGTCACTGTTTGCATCATACTATCAGTTAATGAAGGGTCAACGACCCCAGTGATTAGTGGCAGCCAATCAGCAGCAAGCTTTTATGCATAAAGTGATTCTTATTGGCACAGAAATGTTAGTAAATGATTCTTTAACCCTTGCAACGTATGTAGCGAATCCTGCCCAGTCTCAGGATATAACAGGAGGCTGAAAATCACGTGATCAGGAAGATCCCCATCCGGGGTGTTCTGATTGGCCGGTCATTGAATTCTTCATCGATATTAGTATTATTTGGTGCAAACGTTCCAGGTTAATAGTGCAGGACCGGCTTTAATACTCTCCTCCTCCTGCGCCAGCCAATCAGCTGCCTTAGTCACTGACCAATCAGAAAGCAGCAGCATCCCGGATCCCTGGGTTTCTGTTCGCGACAATAAACCAGATCCCAATAAAAGCAGAAAGTCCCAGTCATCCCTCCCAGGCGCCGGGGTCCGTGTGATGTCGGCGTGCTGATCCCAAGAGCTAGCACTCAGTTCCGCTGCAGCAGCCAAGCAGGGTGCGAGGGATGGAGTGATGACAGGGGAAAGGCGGGTTCGGAGCGAGCGCCAGAACTTTCAGTCTCGGAGCGAATTGTAAGCCTTCAGGGTGCGGGGGTTGACGAAATCTGCCTTCTTGTACAGGGACTGTGGGGGGAGGGGGGGGAGGCGGAGTTAGTAACGGTTCCTCCAGATAATTACCGAAATATTACTCATTCCTGATTGGCCTGTGTGTATTTCTCTACTGGGCCCTTATAGGCTGATCCATTTCTCTACTAGGCCCTTATAGGCTGATACAGTACTGGGCCCTTATAGGCCGATACGGTACTGGGCCCTTATAGGCCGATACGGTACTGGGCCCCTATAGGCCGATACGGTACTGGGCCCAAAAGCCGATACAGTACTGGGCCCCTATAGGCCGATACAGTACTGGGCCCCTATAGGCCGATACAGTACTGGGCCCCTATAGGCCGATACGGTACTGGGCCCAAAAGCCGATACAGTACTGGGCCCCTATAGGCCGATACGGTACTGGGCCCAAAAGCCGATACAGTACTGGGCCCCTATAGGCCGATACAGTACTGGGCCCCTATAGGCCGATACAGTACTGGGCCCCTATAGGCCGATACAGTACTGGGCCACTATAGGCCGATACAGTACTGGGCCCTTATAGGCCGATACAGTACTGGGCCCCTATAGGCCGATACAGTACTGGGCCCCTATAGGCCGATACAGTACTGGGCCCCTATAGGCCGATACAGTACTGGGCCACTATAGGCCGATACAGTACTGGGCCCCTATAGGCCGATACAGTACTGGGCCACTATAGGCCGATACAGTACTGGGCCCTTATAGGCCGATACAGTACTGGGCCCTTATAGGCTGATACATTTCTCTACTGGGCCCTTATAGGCTGATACAGTACTGGGCCTTTATAGGCCGATACAGTACTGGGCCCCTATAGGCCAATACATTTCTCTACTGGGCCCCTATAGGACGATACAGTACTGGGCCCTTACAGGCTGATACAGTACTGGGCCCTTATAGGTTGATACATTTCTCTACTGGGCCCCTATAGGCCGATACACAACTGGGCCCTTATAGGCCGATACAGTACTGGGCCCCTATAGGCCGATACACTACTGGGCCCCTATAGACCGATACACTACTGGGCCCCTATAGGCCGATACAATACTGGGCCCCTATAGGCTGCTACAGTATCCCTTGGGGGGGGTATTTACCTTTTTGTAGGTGCTGTGCAAGTCCTGGTGGGCCCACATGCTGTACAGAACAATGGAGGCCGCCTTGCCCGTCTTGGTAGCCAAATTACTGAAATAGGGAAAACACAGTTATCATTCAGACGTAATAATGCCAGAGCCCCTCCCCGTTTCCCCCCCAGGATGCCACAAGGTGAGCCGTTCCAGGGGGCGGGGCCCATTCCTACCTGTCGCTGATGCTGAGGCTGCTGAGTTTGGGGACCCCCCCGTTGCTAAGCACCGCCCGGGCGCTCTCCGAGCTCTTGGAGATTAAGTTGTTGATGACGTAACAGACGGACGCCGCCGTCTCATTGGCCACACTGGTCTCTGGGACTGCGCCGGGGACCAACCGCACCAGGTCCGGCAGAACCTCTCTTGCTGGGGGGGGGGGGGGACACTGTACATTAATTATACATAGAACATTCTATCTATATATCTATCTGCCTATCTATGTCTCTATATACAGTATTTCTCTATATCTACCTATTTATCTCTCTCTATCTATCTCTTTCTCTATATATGTATCTGTCTATCTATATCTATGTCTCTATCTCTCTTTCTATATATATATATCTCCCTATCTATCCATCTCTTTCCCTATCTATCTATCTATCTATCTATCTATCTATCTATCCATCTATCTATCTCTTTCTCTATCTATCTATCTATCTATCTATCTCTTTCCCTATCTATCTATCTATCTATCTATCTATCTATCTATCTATCTATCTATCTATCTATCTATCTCTTTCTCTATCTATCTATCTATCTATCTATCTATCTATCTATCCATCTATCTCTTTCCCTATCTATCTATCTATCTATCTATCTATCTGTCTATCTATCTATCTCTTTCCCTATCTATCTATCTATCTATCTATCTCTTTCTCTATCTATCTATCTATCTCTTTCCCTATCTATCTATCTATCTATCTATCTATCTATCTATCTATCTATTTATCCATCTATCTCTTTCCCTATCTATCTAATCATCTCTTTCTCTATCTATCTATCTATCCATCTCTTTCTCTATCTATCTATCTATCTATCTATCTATCTATCTATCTATCTATCTATCTATCTATCTATCTATGTATCATCTATCTATCCATCCACATATACATCAAGACTTCACAGACTTCTGACGTTCCATGTAAATCTCACTACAATTCCCAGCATCCCTTACAGATACTGGCTGCTGGAGGATTCTGGGAGTTGTAGTAAGAAGGGGAATCTGCAATACGAGACAATGTCCCAGCACTGACCGATCTCATTCTGGAGGTTAGAGTAGCGAGACAGGTTTCTCAGCAGCGAGACTGCCGTCCGTTTCACTCCGGAATCACTGGAATTGAGTATATTCCGTATGTGCTGGAGGCCGGTCTCTTTCTGTATGATCATGTGAGCGACAGTCGACGGCATCTGGGGGGCGAGACAGGTACATGGGGGTGTAAATACAGTAAAATATAATGTACATGTGAAGCATCACTGTATCTCTCTGTACAGGCTATGGGCAAACTTAGGGGGCTGTTCCTGCTGAATTGTGCTTAGTACAGGGGAATCCCTATGTGCCATAGTTTTATGGTATCTCTCTGTACAGGCTATGGGCAAACTTAGGGGGCTGTTCCTGCTGAATTGTGCTTAGTACAGGGGAATCCCTATGTGCCATAGTTTTATGGTATCTCTCTGTACAGGCTATGGGCAAACTTAGGGGGCTGTTCCTGCTGAATTGTGCTTAGTACAGGGGAATCCCTATGTGCCATAGTTTTATGGTATCTCTCTGTACAGGCTATGGGCAAACTTAGGGGGCTGTTCCTGCTGAATTGTGCTTAGTACAGGGGAATCCCTATGTGCCATAGTTTTATGGTATCTCTCTGTACAGGCTATGGGCAAACTTAGGGGGCTGTTCCTGCTGAATTGTGCTTAGTACAGGGGAATCCCTATGTGCCATAGTTTTATGGTAACTATACATACAATGGAGAAAATAGTGAGAATACTTTGCTTCATGCCCCGAGGGGAGGGTGGGACCATCCTTCAAAGCCTGTCTGACTCTCACTGACTGACTGGCCCCAGGTGAGGGAATTCCCCCCTTAATACCCCCCACCCGCCCATTTAGATTTAACCCCAAGGCATTTCTCTCACAGACAGTAATATTATTACTATTGTGACCTTTCTCTGTAATAAGAAACAGATTCATCAGTCCCAAACCCATCACACCGGATTCTGAGGGACTTCATCTCCCAGCATGCCTACTGACACGCTGTATTCCCCGGTACCCGTGTGACTGTCTCTGCTCCCTTTGCACGGGGGAGTGTATTTCCCGGTACCCGTGTGACTGTCTCTGCTTCCTTTGCACGGGGGAGTGTATTTCCTGGTACCCATGTGACTGTCTCTGCTTCCTTTGCACGGGGGAGTGTATTTCCCGGTACCCGTGTGACTGTCTCTGCTTCCTTTGCACGGGGGAGTGTATTTCCCGGTACTCGTGTGACTGTCTCTGCTTCCTTTGCACGGGGGAGTGTATTTCCCGGTACCCGTGTGACTGTCTCTGCTTCCTTTGCACGGGGGAGTGTATTTCCCGGTACCCGTGTGACTGTCTCTGCTTCCTTTGCACGGGGGAGTGTATTTCCCGGTACCCGTGTGACTGTCTCTGCTTCCTTTGCACGGGGGAGTGTATTTCCTGGTACCCGTGTGACTGTCTCTGCTTCCTTTGCACGGGGGAGTGTATTTCCCGGTACCCGTGTGACTGTCTCTGCTTCCTTTGCACGGGGGAGTGTATTTCCTGGTACCCGTGTGACTGTCTCTGCTTCCTTTGCACGGGGGAGTGTATTTCCCGGTACCCGTGTGACTGTCTCTGCTTCCTTTGCACGGGGGAGTGTATTTCCCGGTACCCATGTGACTGTCTCTGCTTCCTTTGCACGGGGGAGTGTATTTCCCGGTACCCCATGTGACTGTCTCTGCTTCCTTTGCACGGGGGAGTGTATTTCCCGGTACCCATGTGACTGTCTCTGCTTCCTTTGCACGGGGGAGTGTATTTCCTGGTACCCATGTGACTGTCTCTGCTTCCTTTGCACGGGGGAGTGTATTTCCCGGTACCCATGTGACTGTCTCTGCTTCCTTTGCACGGGGGAGTGTATTTCCTGGTACCCATGTGACTGTCTCTGCTTCCTGTGCACGGGGGAGTGTATTTCCCGGTACCCATGTGACTGTCTCTGCTTCCTTTGCACGGGGGAGTGTATTTCCCGGTACCCATGTGACTGTCTCTGCTTCCTTTGCACGGGGGAGTGTATTTCTGGTACCCATGTGACTGTCTCTGCTTCCTGTGCACGGGGGAGTGTATTTCCCGGTACCCATGTGACTGTCTCTGCTTCCTTTGCACGGGGGAGTGTATTTCCTGGTACCCGTGTGACTGTCTCTGCTTCCTTTGCACAGGGGAGTGTATTTCCCGGTACCTGTGTGACTGTCTCTGCTTCCTTTGCACGGGGGGAGTGTATTTCCCGGTACCCGTGTGGACTGTCTCTGCTTCCTTTGCACGGGGGGAGTGTATTTCCCGGTACCCATGTGACTGTCTCTGCTTCCTTTGCACGGGGGAGTGTATTTCCCGGTACCCGTGTGACTGTCTCTGCTTCCTTTGCACGGGGGGAGTGTATTTCCCGGTACCCGTGTGACTGTCTCTGCTTCCTTTGCACGGGGGGAGTGTATTTCCCGGTACCCATGTGACTGTCTCTGCTTCCTTTGCACGGGGGAGTGTATTTCCCGGTACCCGTGTGACTGTCTCTGCTTCCTTTGCACGGGGGGAGTGTATTTCCCGGTACCCGTGTGACTGTCTCTGCTTCCTTTGCACGGGGGGAGTGTATTTCCCGGTACCCATGTGACTGTCTCTGCTCCCTTTGCACGGGGGAGTGTATTTCCCGGTACCCATGTGACTGTCTCTGCTTCCTTTGCACGGGGGGAGTGTATTTCCCGGTACCCATGTGACTGTCTCTGCTTCCTTTGCACGGGGGGAGTGTATTTCCCGGTACCCATGTGACTGTCTCTGCTTCCTTTGCACGGGGGGAGTGTATTTCCCGGTACCCGTGTGACTGTCTCTGTTTCCCTTATATGAAACTGAATGCTATAGCGCAGAGGGCGTGGCCATGTGTATAAATGTAGGTGGGAGGAGCCACACTGAGGTACTTACTGGGCCGGTGCCGGCAGTGAGGTTCTGGAGGGCCCCCAGTGATGCCTCCTGGGTGTAGTTCCGGTTGCTCTTGGCGATGAGTGACAGGTACATTCGCACAAGGATCGAGTGCCACAGCCATTCCACCCCCCGGGGGTTGTTCTTCTCCTCGGCCATCGGCGCTTCCCCCCATTGCTGCAAAGCAAGAGGCGCAGTAAGTTCCCCCCATTCATGTCTATACCCGTATGAACTACAACTCCCTGCGCCGGGCGCGCGTTACAGAGACTGACCCCCACCTCCTTTATTTTTCTGCTCCGGGTTCCGAAACACCCGACGGTCTCCTCCTCGGAGCGGGGGGCCCCCCGGCCGGCCCGATAGATGGACTGGGTGTAAGTGCCGGGCAGCTCGGCCTCCAGTTGGTACGAGAGATTGTGCAGGATACACACGCAGTTCTCTGTCGCCTGAAACACACACAAAGTGCCCCCCACAGTCATTACTGGGTGGTATTGGCCCCTGGGGGTCCTGGGCAGTCATTACTGGGTGATAGTGGCCCCTGGGGGCCCCGGGCAGTCATTACTGGGTGGTATTGGCCCCTGGGGGTCCTGGGCAGTCATTACTGGGTGATAGTGGCCCCTGGGGGTCCTGGGCAGTCATTACTGGGTGATAGTGACCCCTGGGGGCCCCGGGCAGTCATTACTGGGTGATAGTGGCCCCTGGGGGCCCCTGGCAGTCATTACTGGGTGGCATTGGCCCCTGGGGGCCCCGGGCAGTCATTACTTAATGGTATTGGCCCCCAGGGAGTCCCAGGCAGTCATTACTGGGTGGTATTGGCCCCTGGGGGCCCCCGACAGTCATTACTGGGTGGTATTGGCCCCCGGGGGCCCCGGGCAGTCATTACTGGGTGATAGTGGCCCCCGGGCAGGCATTACTTAATGGTATTGGCCCCCGGGGGGTCCCAGGCAGTCATTACTGGGTGGTATTGGCCCCTGGGGGTCCCGGGCAGTCATTACTGGGTGGTATTGGCCCCTGGGGGCCCCCGACAGTCATTACTGGGTGATATTGGCCCCTGGGGGTCCCCGGCAGTCATTACTGGGTGATAGTGGCCCCCGGGGGCCCCGGGCAGTCATTACTTAATGGTATTGGCCCCCGGGGGGTCCCAGGCAGTCATTACTGGGTGGTATTGGCCCCTGGGGGTCCCGGGCAGTCATTACTGGGTGATAGTGGCCCCTGGGGGCCCCGGGCAGTCATTACTTAATGGTATTGGCCCCCGGGGGGGTCCCAGGCAGTCATTACTGGGTGGTATTGGCCCCCGGGGGCCCCGGGCAGTCATTACTGGGTGGTATTGGCCCCTGGGGGGTCCCAGGCAGTCATTACTGGGTGGTATTGGCCCCTGGGGGCCCCGGGCAGTCATTACTTAATGGTATTGGCCCCCGGGGGGTCCCAGGCAGTCATTACTGGGTGGTATTGGCCCCTGGGGGTCCCGGGCAGTCATTACTGGGTGATAGTGGCCCCTGGGGGCCCCGGGCAGTCATTACTGGGTGATATTGGCCCCTGGGGGCCCCCGACAGTCATTACTGGGTGATATTGGCCCCTGGGGGTCCCCGGCAGTCATTACTGGGTGATAGTGGCCCCCGGGGGCCCCGGGCAGTCATTACTTAATGGTATTGGCCCCCGGGGGGTCCCAGGCAGTCATTACTGGGTGGTATTGGCCCCCGGGAGGTCCAAGGCAGTTATTACTGGGTGGTATTGGCCCCCGGGGGGTCCAAGGCAGTCATTACAGGGTGGTATTGGCCCCTGGGGGCCCCGGGCAGTCATTACTGGGTGGCATTGGCCCCTAGGGGCCCCAGGCAGGAACTGTACAATCCCAGGCCTGTGGGGGTTATCCCTGTAATTACCCTCATTTCACTCTCCCCCTAATACTGCCCCAATGGCACCTCCCCCCACACTCACAGATTTGCCCCGGGGTTACTAGGGTCAGTACCTTGTCGTCGGGTTTGTAGTCAGCGATGCTGCCCCGGGTATAATGCACCAGCGCATCAATCAGCCCCTCGCAGTCGCGCATGGCCTTCCTCCCCTCTGGCCCGGCGGAACTCATGTTCCTATTGGAGGACAGAGTGAGATCAGTGACTGATGCCCCCCATGGGGTAACTCAGGGTTGTTGTAGAGACTGCTATTCTGAAACAATGGTCTTCATTTTTTATTATTTGCAGTTGTAGAATTACATAGCTTTTTTATTCAGTTTGGAATTTTACCAGCTATATGGTTGCTAGGGTGCAAATTACCCTAGCAACAGTTTGAATGAGAACCCCCCCCCCCCTGTTCATTTGGATTCCTGAGGGGTTGTTTACATGGAGCCGGGGGCAGGTAGGAACATGTAATGCCCTGGGTATAAACTGCCTGGAAGCCGGAGCCTTGGGAGAGGTGTCAGCTCTTGGGATCAGATTTCAGGCTCTTATTTCCCAAATATTTACCCACAGGAGGGTCCAGGGTGGGGGGCATCTGCCCTTTGCCCCAGGCGCTGAGTTTCAGGAGCACAAAGACAAAAGGCAGCGGGAATGTGGGAGGAGCCATCAATCAGATCCCAGGAATCCCAAGAGCTGACACATTCCTCTCCCCAGGCTCCGGCTTTCCAGCTTCCGCAGGTAATACCCAGGGTGCTACATGTTACTACCTGCCCCCGGCGTGTTGCAGCCCCCCCCCCCCCCCGGTGTGTCACAGAGCAGCCCCCCCCAGTGTGTAGCAGCCCCCCCCCCAGTGTGTAGCAGCCCCCCCCAGTGTGTAGCAGAGCAGCCCCCCCAAGTGTGCTGATGGCAGCACTGGGGCCCTAACATGGCCTGTACCCCCTGATGGCAGCACTGGGGCCTAACATGGCCTGTACCCCCCTGATGGCAACACTGGGGCCCTAACATGACCTGTACCCCCCTGATGGCAGCACTGGGGCCCTAACATGGCCTGTACCCCCCTGATGGCAGCACTGGGGCCCTAACATGGCCTGTACCCCCCTGATGGCAACACTGGGGCCCTAACATGACCTGTACCCCCCTGATGGCAGCACTGGGGCCCTAACATGGCCTGTACCCCCCTGATGGCAGCACTGGGGCCCTAACATGGCCTGTACCCCCCTGATGGCAGCACTGGGGCCCTAACATGGCCTGTACCCCCCTGATGGCAACACTGGGGCCCTAACATGGCCTGTACCCCCTGATGGCAGCACTGGGGCCCTAACATGGCCTGTACCCCCCTGATGGCAACACTGGGGCCCTAACATGGCCTGTACCCCTTGATGGCAGCACTGGGGCCCTAACATGACCCGTACCCCCCCTGATGGCAGCACTGGGGCCCTAACATGGCCTGTACCCCCCTGATGGCAGCACTGGGGCCCTAACATGTCCTGTACCCCCCTGATGGCAGCACTGGGGCCCTAACATGGCCTGTACCCCCCTGATGGCAACACTGGGGCCCTAACATGGCCTGTACCCCTTGATGGCAGCACTGGGGCCCTAACATGACCCGTACCCCCCCTGATGGCAGCACTGGGGCCCTAACATGGCCTGTACCCCCCTGATGGCAGCACTGGGGCCCTAACATGGCCTGTACCCCCCTGATGGCAGCACTGGGGCCCTAACATGGCCTGTACCCCCCTGATGGCAGCACTGGGGCCCTAACATGGCCTGTACCCCCCTGATGGCAGCACTGGGGCCCTAACATGGCCTGTACCCCCCTGATGGCAGCACTGGGGCCCTAACTTGGCCTGTACCCCCCTGATGGCAGCACTGGGGCCCTAACATGGCCTGTACCCCCCTGATGGCAGCACTGGGCCCTAACATGGCCTGTACCCCCCTGATGGCAGCACTGGGGCCCTAACATGGCCTGTACCCCCCTGATGGCAGCACTGGGGCCCTAACATGGCCTGTACCCCCCTGATGGCAGCACTGGGGCCCTAACATGACCCGTACCCCCCTGATGGCAGCACTGGGGCCCTAATGCAAAGTCAGAAGTTGTTTTTGCTGCTTTTGCCTCTTTGTTTAATCATTAACCCTAACGAGGCCAATCAGTGACTGATACACCAGCCCCGGCCCTGATAAGGATTTCTATTGGCCCTGCCCGGGTCCCAGGATTCCCTTTGTTCCTAGTGGGAACGACACAATGTAATGAGATTGATACACAAATCCTTGTGTCAAGGGTTACTCCCTCCCCTTCCCCTTCCTCCTCCTCCTGCACCTACATCTTCTCACTTCCTTCCTCCTCCACCTACATCTTCTCACTTCCTTCCTCCTCCACCTACATCTTCTCACTTCCTTCCTCCTCCACCTACATCTTCTCACTTCCTTCCAGTTCCTCCTCCACCTACATCTTCTCACTTCCTTCCTCCTCCACCTACATCTTCTCACTTCCTTCCAGTTCCTCCTCCACCTACATCTTCTCACTTCTTTCCAGTTCCTCCTCCACCTACATCTTCTCACTTCCTTCCAGTTCCTCCTCCACCTACATCTTCTCACTTCCTTCCTCCTCCACCTACATCTTCTCACTTCCTTCCAGTTCCTCCTCCACCTACATCTTCTCACTTCTTTCCAGTTCCTCCTCCACCTACATCTTCTCACTTCCTTCCTCCTCCACCTACATCTTCTCACTTCCTTCCACTTTCTCCTCCACCTACATCTTCTCACTTCCTTCCTCCTCCACCTACATCTTCTCACTTCCTTCCACTTCCTCCTCCACCCACATCTTCTCACTTCATTCCACTTTCTCCTCCACCTACATCTCCTCACTTCCTTCCCCTTCCTCCTCCACCTACATCTCCTCACTTCCTTCCCCTTCCTCCTCCACATACATCTCCTCACTTCCTTCCCCTTCCTCCTCCACCTACATCTCCTCACTTCCTTCCCCTTCCTCCTCCACATACATCTCCTCACTTCCTTCCCCTTCCTCCTCCACATACATCTCCTCACTTCCTTCCCCTTCCTCCTCCACCTACATCTTCTCACTTCCTCCACCACCTACATCTTCTCACTTCCTATTCCCTTCCTCCTCCACTTACATCTTCTCAATCCTTCCAGTTTCTCTTCCACCCACATCCGTGCAATTCCTTCCAACTTCTTCTAACTTCCTATCACTTCCTTCCCACTTCCACTCACTTTCTTCCACTTCCTCTCCCACCTACATCCTCTCAGTTCCTCCCCACTTCCTCTGAACTCTTCCTGCCCATAGAGCGCTAGGTGAGGTTACTGCTGGGCAGGAGAAGACAAATAGAGTTCTTGATGTTAAATGAATTAAGAGGCATATTTACCCTTTAGTAGGGTAGAGCTTGGGGCACCCCTGGGTATCTCAATGCTTCCTTGGGGTGAGGGGGACAGTTCCTATAGTGGCACAGGGGCGGGGCTGCTGCTATGTGAGCGCACACAGGGCACGGCCCCCCCAGGAAACATGAGAATGAGCCTCTCGTACATCAGATCTGAGCTCCTAATGAATCATTAATGCGCTCCCTGGCCCCCAGCCAATCCCGGCGCATAAAGGAGCCTTTATCTGATCCGCAGCAACAGGTGCAGGGTGGGGCCCCGATTTGTGGGTGAGAAACGAGAGATTTGGGGGGGGGGGTCACTATACTGACTGTTATTCATCTGAAACGGGACCTGCGTTACTCACCCCATTATCTATATCTGTAACTCTTTTTGGTTTTATTGGCTCCATCTTGTCCTACTGTCTCTTGCCCCGCAGTCTCCTTCTTGCCATACTGTCCCCATCTTGCCCTACTGTCCCCATCTTGTCCTACTGTCCCCATCTTGCCCTACTGTCCCCATCTTGCCCTACTGTCTCCATCTTGTCCTACTGTCTCCATCTTGCCCTACTGTCTCCATCTTGTCCTACTGTCCCCATCTTGTCCTACTGTCTCCATCTTGTCCTACTGTCCCCATCTTGTCCTACTGTCCCCATCTTGTCCTACTGTCCCCATCTTGTCCTACTGTCCCCATCTTGTCCTACTGTCCCCATCTTGCCCTACTGTCCCCATCTTGTCCTACTGTCTCCATCTTGTCCTACTGTCCCCATCTTGTCCTACTGTCCCCATCTTGCCCTACTGTCTCCATCTTGCCCTACTGTCCCCATCTTGCCCTACTGTCCCCATCTTGCCCTACTGTCCCCATCTTGCCCTACTGTCTCCATCTTGCCCTACTGTCTCCATCTTGCCCTACTGTCCCCATCTTGCCCTACTGTCTCCATCTTGCCCTACTGTCCCCATCTTGCCCTACTGTCCCCATCTTGCCCTACTGTCCCCATCTTGCCCTACTGTCCCCATCTTGCCCTACTGTCTCCATCTTGCCCTACTGTCCCCATCTTGCCCTACTGTCCCCATCTTGCCCTACTGTCCCCATCTTGCCCTACTGTCCCCATCTTGCCCTACTGTCTCCATCTTGTCCTACTGTCCCCATCTTGTCCTACTGTCTCCATCTTGCCCTACTGTCCCCATCTTGCCCTACTGTCTCCATCTTGTCCTACTGTCCCCATCTTGTCCTACTGTCCCCATCTTGCCCTACTGTCCCCATCTTGTCCCTACTGTCCCCATCTTGCCCTACTGTCCCCATCTTGCCCTACTGTCCCCATCTTGCCCTACTGTCTCCATCTTGCCCTACTGTCTCCATCTTGCCCTACTGTCCCCATCTTGCCCTACTGTCTCCATCTTGCCCTACTGTCCCCATCTTGCCCTACTGTCCCCATCTTGCCCTACTGTCCCCATCTTGCCCTACTGTCCCCATCTTGCCCTACTGTCTCCATCTTGCCCTACTGTCCCCATCTTGCCCTACTGTCCCCATCTTGCCCTACTGTCCCCATCTTGCCCTACTGTCCCCATCTTGCCCTACTGTCCCCATCTTGTCCTACTGTCTCCATCTTGCCCTACTGTCCCCATCTTGCCCTACTGTCTCCATCTTGTCCTACTGTCCCCATCTTGTCCTACTGTCCCCATCTTGCCCTACTGCCCCCATCTTGTCCATACTGTCCCCATCTTGTCCTACTGTCTCCATCTTGCCCTACTGTCTCCATCTTGCCCTACTGTCCCCATCTTGCCCTACTGTCTCCATCTTGCCCTACTGTCTCCATCTTGCCCTACTGTCCCCATCTTGCCCTACTGTCTCCATCTTGCCCTACTGTCCCCATCTTGCCCTACTGTCCCCATCTTGCCCTACTGTCTCCATCTTGCCCTACTGTCTCCATCTTGCCCTACTGTCCCCATCTTGCCCTACTGTCTCCATCTTGCCCTACTGTCTCCATCTTGCCCTACTGTCCCCATCTTGCCCTACTGTCCCCATCTTGCCCTACTGTTTCCATCTTGCCCTACTGTCTCCATCTTGTCCTACTGTCCCCATCTTGTCCTACTGTCTCCATCTTGTCCTCCTGTCCCCATCTTGCCCTACTGTCTCCATCTTGTCCTACTGTCCCCATCTTGCCCTACTGTCCCCATCTTGTCCTACTGTCCCCATCTTGCCCTACTGTCCCCATCTTGCCCTACTGTCTCCATCTTGTCCTACTGTCTCCATCTTGCCCTACTGTCCCCATCTTGCCCTACTGTCTCCATCTTGCCCTACTGTCTCCATCTTGCCCTACTGTCTCCATCTTGCCCTACTGTCTCCACCTTGCCCTACTGTCCCCATCTTCTCCTACTGACCAAGGGCCCTACCCATGTTGGCAAGTTTAACCCCTGAGGGGGGGGTAGGTGCAGCAATAACTGCTAAAAGGGCAACTTCTCACCTGAGGCAGCCGGTGGCATTGTAGAAGATATCGGGGTCCGACAGGGCGGAGCTTTTGGAGTACTCCCCCTCCCCCCACCCCGAGCTGGGGATGATGATGGTCCTGGTGAGGGGCTTCAGGGCGTCCCGGATGAGGCAGCTCTTTAGTTGGTCGTTGGAGGACAAGTTCCACAGCAGCCCTGCCAGATAAGAGACAAGGGTAACTCCCTGCACTGCTGGTTCTGACACTGAGACAATGTAGCGGGAGCTCAGGAACTGACCTTGAGGAGAAATTATTATCGGGGGGGGGGGGGTAGAATAAAGGGGGCAGTGACCTTCAGTGAGCGTTGGCACCCCCGGATACACATTGGTATATCCCGATTGGGATATTTTGTTTCCATTTAATCAGAGAATGGGGGGGAGGAGGGGGTCGCGAGGGAACGAGAAGGACAAAGGACCAACATTGTGCCCCGGAGACAAAGGGGTGTCAGTGCCCCAGTGGGTCAGAATAGGATGCTGGGAGTTGTAGTGGTGCCGGTACCTGTGATCTGGCGCTTTATCTCCAAGTCCTGGGTCTCCCCAAGCAGTTTGAGGGCCACGGGGATCCCACGCTGCTCACACACCTCCAGTTTGTTGTCATTGTCCTCGAACACCAAGTTGCGCAGCGCGGCGCACGATGCCCGTTGCACCTCCTCACTGTCGCCCTTCAGCTGCCGGATCAGCCGGGGGATCCCCCCGAGATTATAAACCTGCCCGGCAACAGAGAGAGAGAGAAAAGGGGGTACAGATCAGCCGGGGGATCCCCCCGAGATTATAAACCTGCCTGGCAACAGAGAGAGAGAGAAAAGGGGGTACGGATCAGCCGGGGACCCCCCCCAGGGTATAAACCTGCCCAGCAACAGAGAGAGAAAAGGGGGTACAGATCAGCCGGGGGACCCCCCCAGGGTATAAACCTGCCCGGCGACAGAGAGAGAAAAGGGGGTACAGATCAGGTGAGGGATCCCCCCGAGATTATAAACCTGCCCGGCAACAGAGAGAGAAAAGAGGGTACAGATCAGCCGGGGGACCCCCCCAGGGTATAAACCTGCCCGGCAACAGAGAGAGAAAAGAGGGTACAGATCAGCCGGGGGACCCCCCCCAGGGTATAAACCTGCCCGGCAACAGAGAGAGAAAAGGGGGTACAGATCAGCCGGGGGACCCCCCCAGGGTATAAACCTGCCCGGCAACAGAGAGAGAAAAGAGGGTACAGATCAGCCGGGGGACCCCCCCCCAGGGTATAAACCTGCCCGGCAACAGAGAGAGAGAGAAAAGGGGGTACAGATCAGCCAGGGGATCCCCCCGAGATTATAAACCTACCCAGCAACAGAGAGAGAAAAGGGGGTACAGATCAGCTGGGGGATCCCCCCGAGATTATGAACCTACCCGGCAACAGAGAGAGAGAGAAAAGGGGGTACAGATCAGCCGGGGGATCCCCCCGAGGGTATAAACCTGCCCGGCGACAGAGAGAGAAAAGGGGGTACAGATCAGGTGAGGGATCCCCCCGAGATTATAAACCTGCCTGGCAACAGGGAGAGAGAGAAAAGGGGGTACAGATCAGCCGGGGGATCCCCCCGAGGGTATAAACCTGCCCGGCGACAGAGAGAGAAAAGGGGGTACAGATCAGCCGGGGGATCCCCCCGAGGGTATAAACCTGCCCGGCGACAGAGAGAGAAAAGGGGGTACAGATCAGCCGGGGGATCCCCCCGAGATTATAAACCTGCCTGGCAACAGAGAGAGAGAGAAAAGGGGGTACAGATCAGGTGAGGGATCCCCCCGAGGGTATAAACCTGCCCGGCGACAGAAAGAGAGAGAAAAGGGGGTACAGATCAGGTGAGGGATCCCCCTGAGATTATAAACCTGCCCGGTGACAGAGAGAGAAAAGGGGGTACAGATCAGGTGAGGGATCCCCCGAGGGTATAAACCTGCCCGGCGACAGAGAGAGAGAGAAAAGGGGGTACAGATCAGCCGGGGGATCCCCCCGAGGGTATAAACCTGCCCGGCGACAGAGAGAGAAACGGGGAGCACGGATCAGCCAGGGAGGTCATTTTATCAACCTCAGCGACTATGTGGGCATGGATTGTACCAAATGTACTGGGGGGGGATAGTTGCCCTGCAATAAGTAAGCACTAAACAGCACTAAGTTTCCCCCAGGAGCAGGAATCTCTAGCAACCAATCAGCAGGCGGCATTCATTGGTCACCTGTTTCAAAGCAAATATAGTATTGGTTGCTATGGGTTACCGCTCCTGGGCAAGCTTTTATTCCATATGGGAGTTAGAGTCTGTCTCTTTCCTCATTGGCTGAGCACTTGCGCATACTTAATTAAGTCACAAGCAGAGAGTCGCTGGGGCAACTTTGCAATTGGTCTTCATTATTTATTTCTTATAGTGTTTGAATTACTTGCCCCCCTTTTCTGACTCTTTGCAGCTTTCAAATGGGGGTCACTGACCCCGGCAGCCAAACCCTATTGCTCTGTGAGGCTCCAGTTTTATTGTTATTGTTACTTTTTATTCCTTATCTTTCTATTCAGCCCCCTCCCCTAATAATATACCCGTCTCTCATTCCAACCACTGCCTGGTTGCTAGGGTAAACAAGACCTTAGCAACCAGAGAGCTGCTGGGGAGCTGCTGAACTAAAAGCTACATAACTGAAAAGGCATAAAAAATGAAGACCAATTGCAAATTGTTTCAGAATATCAATATCTACATCGTATTAAAAGTTATTTAAAGGTAAACTTCCCCTTTAACGAGCATCCTGAAGCCCCTCCCACCCAGTCCCTCTATAAAGTTATCACACCCGGGAACCCCAGTGCTATGAAAGGGTTAAAGCGCCAGGCTCTAAGGGTTAATGTCTCACATGAATTTCAGAACCAGGCGCAGAATTCCTGAGGGGATTAAACCTTCAGCCCCAACTCCCTGCGCCTCCAGCCCTGCTGTGAGATCCCCCCCCCGCCATGCCCCGCCCCCTGCGCCACTTGTTTATGTGGCACCGGATAGAGGGGATGTGGCTTTAACTCATTCCCCCCTTTCTTGGTAGGGAACCCCATAACCTGACTGCCCTTACAGTAAGGAACCCCTTCCTATGCTGATGGTGAGATCCCCTTTCCTCCCCACCCCCAATGTATCACTCATTCCCCCTCTCTGGGTAGGGAATCCCATAACCTGACTGCCCTTACAGTAAGGAACCCCTTCCTATGCTGATGGTGAGATCCCCTTTCCTCCCCACCCCCAATGAATCACTCATTCCCCCTCTCTGGGTAGGGAATCCCATAACCTGACTGCCCTTACAGTAAGGAACCCCTTCCTATGCTGATGGTGAGATCCCCTTTCCTCCCCCCCCCCCAATGTATCACTCATTCCCCTCTCTGGGTAGGGAACCCCATAACCTGACTGCCCTTACAGTAAGGAACCCCTTCCTATGCTGATGGTGAGATCCCCTTTCCTCCCCACCCCCAATGTATCACTCATTCCCCCTCTCTGGGTAGGGAACCCCATAACCTGACTGCCCTTACAGTAAGGAACCCCTTCCTATGCTGATGGTGAGATCCCCTTTCCCCCCCACCCCCAATGTATCACTCATTCCCCCTCTCTTGGTAGGGAACCCCATAACCTGACTGCCCTTACAGTAAGGAACCCCTTCCTATGCTGATGTTGAGATCCCCTTTCCTCCCCACCCCCAATGTATCACTCATTCCCCCTCTCTAGGTAGGGAACCCCATAACCTGACTGCCCTTACAGTAAGGAGCCCCTCCCTATGCTGATGGTGAGATCCCCTTTCCCCCCACCCCCAATGTATCACTCATTCCCCCTCTCTGGGTAGGGAACCCCATAACCTGACTGCCCTTACAGTAAGGAACCCCTCCCTATGCTGATGGTGAGATCCCCTTTCCTCCCCCCCCCAATGTATCACTCATTCCCCCTCTCTGGGTAGGGAACCCCATAACCTGACTGCCCTTACAGTAAGGAACCCCTTCCTATGCTGATGTTGAGATCCCCTTTCCTCCCCACCCCCAATGTATCACTCATTCCCCCTCTCTAGGTAGGGAACCCCATAACCTGACTGCCCTTACAGTAAGGAGCCCCTTCCTATGCTGATGGTGAGATCCCCTTTCCTCCCCACCCCCAATGTATCACTCATTCCCCCTCTCTAGGTAGGGAACCCCATAACCTGACTGCCCTTACAGTAAGGAGCCCCTCCCTATGCTGATGGTGAGATCCCCTTTCCCCCCCACCCCCAATGTATCACTCATTCCCCCTCTCTGGGTAGGGAACCCCATAACCTGACTGCCCTTACAGTAAGGAACCCCTTCCTATGCTGATGGTGAGATCCCCTTTCCTCCCCCCCCCCAATGTATCACTCATTCCCCCTCTCTGGGTAGGGAACCCCATAACCTGACTGCCCTTACAGTAAGGAACCCCTCCCTATGCTGATGGTGAGATCCCCTTTCCTCCCCCCCCCCCCAATGTATCACTCATTCCCCCTCTCTGGGTAGGGAACCCCATAACCTGACTGCCCTTACAGTAAGGAACCCCTTCCTATGCTGATGTTGAGATCCCCTTTCCTCCCCACCCCCAATGTATCACTCATTCCCCCTCTCTAGGTAGGGAACCCCATAACCTGACTGCCCTTACAGTAAGGAGCCCCTCCCTATGCTGATGGTGAGATCCCCTTTCCCCAGGTACCTGTCTGCGGGCGTCGGACTTGCGGAAGCACTCGTGCTGGATGAAGCTGGCGGCGGAACACAACCATTGGGACGAGGAGGTCTCGCTCTGCAGCAGATTCACCGCTCTCTCCAGCGTCATCTCCACCTCCAACAGGGACGAGACATTCCTGAGAGAAAGAAATGGCCGCCGCTCAGAAGAGCAAAACCAACATGGCCGCCCTCACGTTGCATTACAAGCAGGGAGGCGGAGCTACACAATGAGCCTCTCCCTGAGCCGCTACGTTCCCGTTACACACGGTGTTGGCGCTGTGCCAGTCTCTTTCCCGTCGCTTTTGAAGTACAAAATGGCAAAAACCTGCATTCCTGGGATTCTATTCATATAAACTGAAAAACCCGACACCGTCACGTCTTTTTGTTCCTGAACAGGTGTTTCCTACCCCCCCCCCCCCCCGTCTCAGGTACCAACACTAACACACACGTGCACTAACACCCACACACGTGCACTAACACCCACACACGTGCACTAACACCCACACACGTGCACTAACACCCACACACGTGCACTAACACCCACACACGTGCACTAACAAACACACAAACGTGCACTAACACCCACACACGTGCACTAACACACACACAAACGTGCACTAACACACACATGCACTAACACACACACAAACGTGCACTA
This sequence comes from Xenopus tropicalis, assembly GCF_000004195.4. Taxonomy (NCBI): domain Eukaryota; kingdom Metazoa; phylum Chordata; class Amphibia; order Anura; family Pipidae; genus Xenopus; species Xenopus tropicalis. Next base: position 2,943,020 of record NC_030679.2, on the reverse strand, counting down.
ACACACACGTGCACTAACACCCACACACGTGCACTAACACCCACACACTAACACACACGTGCACTAACACCCACACACGTGCACTAACACCCACACACTGACACACACGTGCACTAACACCCACACACGTGCACTAACACCCACACACGTGCACTAACACCCACACACGTGCACTAACACCCACACACTGACACACACGTGCACTAACACCCACACACGTGCACTAACACCCACACACGTGCACTAACACCCACACACGTGCACTAACACCCACACTGACACACACGTGCACTAACACCCACCCACGTGCACTAACACCCACACACGTGCACTAACACCCACACACTGACACACACGTGCACTAACACCCACACACGTGCACTAACACCCACACACGTGCACTAACACCCACACACGTGCACTAACACCCACACACGTGCACTAACACCCACACACGTGCACTAACAAACACACAAACGTGCACTAACACCCACACACGTGCACTAACACACACACAAACGTGCACTAACACACACATGCACTAACACACACACAAACGTGCACTAACACACACGTGCACTAATACCCACACACGTGCACTAACACACACACACGTGCACGAACACACACACAAATGTGCACTAACACACACGTGCACTAACACACACACAAACGTGCACTAACACACACACAAATGTGCACTAACACACATGTGCACTAACACACACACAAACGTGCACTAACACACACGTGCACTAACACACACACAAACGTGCACTAACACACACACAAACGTGCACTAACACACACACAAACGTGCACTAACACACACGTGCACTAATACACACACACACGTGCACTAACACACACACAAACGTGCACTAACACACACATGCACTAACACACACACACACGTGCACTAACACACACACAAACGTGCACTAACACACACGTGCACTAACACACACACAAACGTGCACTAACACACACGTGCACTAACACACATATGCACTAACACACACATGCACTAAACATGCACTAACACACACACACAAACAACACTAACACACACACACAAACGTGTACTACACACACACACAAACGTGCACTCACACACACGTGCACTAACACACGCACACGTGCACTAACACACACACACAAACGTGCACTAACACACACGTGCACTAACTCCCACACACGTGCACTAACACACACATGCACTAACAAACGTGCACTAACACACACGTGCACTAACTAATGTGCACTAATACGCATGTGCACTAACACACGTGCACTAACACACACACATGTGCACTAACTAATGTGCACTAACACACACGCCTCCCAATCAGTTCAAGGGTAACTTACCCCACATGAGCTTCCACTTGGCTGCCCCCTCTCTGCATCTGTAGGGTCCCCGAGGCCCCGGCCAATAGGGGAACCCGTCTCTCGAAGGTGACGCCCCCTACAGTTGAGTTGAAGGAATCTTTGGTCGCGGTTCTGACGGTGCTCTGGTTCCACTTGGACCTCATAGTCTGCGCTTTGGTGGAGCCCAACTGCCCCGCCTGCCCGACCCTCACCTGCCCGACGGCGCCCGGCTGCCCGACTTGGTGCTGCTCCAGCAGGTTCTCCATACTGCGGCTGTGGCGCCACTGGGGGTAAATGGGGCTGGCGGGGACACTGGCGGGGACACTGGGGGCAAATACGGAGTCGGTCGTGTCCTGGCGAAACTGCTGCGAGAGGTTCTGTCGGGCCCGACTCGCTGTCTTGTACCGGTTCAACCCGACGATGTCGGAGCGGGCGTAGCGCTTGGTGGCGCTGGGGGCGTCGGGGTAAAACGGCGACCAACTGACCTCTCTCTCTCCCTCGGGGGAGACGTCGCGCCGCAGCGTCGGGCGCCGGGTGTCGCATTCGCTTCTCCACTCGCTGAACGTCACTTTGTTCCCCCCGACGCCATTCTCGTATCCCGTGTATCTGCCGTCCTATAGGGCAAATAAGCCCCATTATCTCCTATCTGAGGGGCAAGTGCCTTCTGTTACCCCCGGCAACCGCCCCATTTATCATCCTGTGTTGCCCTGAGATGCACGGAATGAACTGAATTCCTCTGGGGGGAGGGAATGTATTGCCTGGAAACAGATCCCTGAATTATCAACCCCAGTCAGCCCCTACAGGGATTCCCCTGTACTAAGCACAATTCAGCAGGAACAGCCCCCTAAGTTTGCCCATAGCCTGTACAGAGAGATACCATAAAACTATGGCACATAGGGATTCCCCTGTACTAAGCACAATTCAGCAGGAACAGCCCCCTAAGTTTGCCCATAGCCTGTACAGAGAGATACCATAAAACTATGGCACATAGGGATTCCCCTGTACTAAGCACAATTCAGCAGGAACAGCCCCCTAAGTTTGCTCATAGCCTGTACAGAGAGATACCATAAAACTATGGCACATAGGGATTCCCCTGTACTAAGCACAATTCAGCAGGAACAGCCCCCTAAGTTTGCCCATAGCCTGTACAGAGAGATACCATAAAACTATGGCACATAGGGATTCCCCTGTACTAAGCACAATTCAGCAGGAACAGCCCCCTAAGTTTGCTCATAGCCTGTACAGAGAGATACCATAAAACTATGGCACATAGGGATTCCCCTGTACTAAGCACAATTCAGCAGGAACAGCCCCCTAAGTTTGCCCATAGCCTGTACAGAGAGATACCATAAAACTATGGCACATAGGGATTCCCCTGTACTAAGCACAATTCAGCAGGAACAGCCCCCTAAGTTTGCTCATAGCGTTTATGGAGGGTTCTTACCTTTATGGTGTCATAACGTTTAGAGGCTGAGGAAAACACATCTTTGTGGGTGAAGCCTCCATTGTAATGAACCTGCTCTGGGAGGCTGGAGGCATGATGGAGACTCCCTGTGGAAACAAGAAACAAAGAACTACATTTAGGGGGCACAAATATGGCAATTGGTATAGTCACTAAAATGGGGACAGTAGGGCAAGATGGGGACAGTAGGGCAAGATGGGGACAGTAGGGCAAGATTGGGGCAGTAGGGCAAGATGGGGACAGTAGGGCAAGATGGAGACAGTAGGACAAGATGGAGACAGTAGGGCAAGATGGAGACAGTAGGGCAAGATGGAGACAGTAGGACAAGATGGAGACAGTAGGGCAAGATGGAGACAGTAGGGCAAGATGGGGACAGTAGGGCAAGATGGGGACAGTAGGGCAAGATTGGGGCAGTAGGGCAAGATGGGGACAGTAGGGCAAGATGGAGACAGTAGGGCAAGATGGAGACAGTAGGACAAGATGGAGACAGTAGGGCAAGATGGAGACAGTAGGGCAAGATGGGGACAGTAGGGCAAGATGGGGACAGTAGGGCAAGATGGAGACAGTAGGACAAGATGGGGACAGTAGGGCAAGATGGAGACAGTAGGGCAAGATGGGGACAGTAGGACAAGATGGAGACAGTAGGGCAAGATGGAGACAGTAGGGCAAGATGGAGACAGTAGGGCAAGATGGGGACAGTAGGGCAAGATGGAGACAGTAGGGCAAGATGGAGACAGTAGGGCAAGATGGGACAGTAGGGCAAGATGGAGACAGTTGGGCAAGATGGGGACAGTAGGGCAAGATGGGGACAGTAGGGCAAGATGGAGACAGTAGGGCAAGATGGAGACAGTAGGGCAAGATGGGGACAGTAGGGCAAGATGGAGACAGTAGGGCAAGATGGAGACAGTAGGGCAAGATGGGGACAGTAGGGCAAGATGGAGACAGTTGGGCAAGATGGAGACAGTAGGGCAAGATGGGGACAGTAGGGCAAGATGGGGGACAGTAGGGCAAGATGGAGACAGTAGGGCAAGATGGGGACAGTAGGGCAAGATGGGGACAGTAGGACAAGATGGGGACAGTAGGGCAAGATGGGGACAGTAGGACAAGATGGGGACAGTAGGGCAAGATGGGGACAGTAGGGCAAGATGGGGACAGTAGGGCAAGATGGGGACAGTAGGACAAGATGGGGACAGTAGGACAAGATGGGGACAGTAGGGCAAGATGGGGACAGTAGGGCAAGATGGAGACAGTAGGGCAAGATGGGGACAGTAGGGTAAGATGGGGACAGTAGGGCAAGATGGGGACAGTAGGACAAGATGGAGACAGTAGGGCAAGAGGGGGACAGTGGGGCAAGATGGGGACAGTAGGACAAGATGGGGACAGTAGGACAAGATGGAGACAGTAGGGCAAGATGGGGACAGTAGGGCAAGATGGAGACAGTAGGACAAGATGGAGACAGTAGGGCAAGATGGGTACAGTAGGGCAAGATGGGGACAGTAGGGCAAGATGGGGACAGTAGGGCAAGATGGGGACAGTAGGGCAAGATGGAGACAGTAGGACAAGATGGAGACAGTAGGGGGCTGATATCTTGCCCCCCCCTGTCTCTTTGGGGTAAGTTAAAACAGTAACAAGTACCCCAAGGTCCCTATATACCCCCCCCCCCACACACACACTAAAACCAAATCAGTATTTTTCTTGTAGAAGTCATTTGGCCGGAGGGGAAATTATAAGACAGACAATCAGCCCCCCCCCCCCCCCCCGGGGGCAGTTTCACACCTTTCCCCAACATCAAGGGGCCGGGACAGGACCTACCGCCCGATCCAATGACAGAAGCACAAACAGCCTTCTGGGAAAACACATTCACACGATCCCCCTGAGGCCGGGCCTGGTTCTGTCATAGCAGGGGAAGGGCAGGGAGGATGCTGGGAGTTGTAGTTCAGACCCACAAAGCCCGGCCAAATAAATTCCTGCTGAGACCAATATGAATATTCAAATGCATGCCAATCCTATCTTCCCTAGCAACAGTATCCAGGGGAAGATAAGGCAAAGATAAACTCATGTAACAAGGTGACACGGTGCCCCCCCCCGGGGTTTGGGTTGAGCCCGGAACCAAGGTGCCGACTATTTCCCTTTATAATTTGAACGAATACCAAATAGGAGGCCTATCTACAGTGTCTTTCAGCACTGAAGGGGTTAATCACTGACTTTGGGGGCGGAGCACATACTCACCGACTTTCCTGCCCCTCCCCTTTTACCTGCTTTTTTGTCTTTTTGACATGAAGCACATCTCTCCCTAAGTAAAAGGTGATTCAGCAGTCAGACACACACACAACATAGGGAGAGGAAGCCCCCCCCCCCCATCTGGTTGCTAGGGTATTGTTTACCTTAGTAACCAGGCAGCTGTATGAATAGGAGAGGGGCCGAATAGGGAGATAAGTAATAAAAAGTAACAACAATAATCACATTTTTACTCTCCCAGAGCAATAGGTTTTAGCTGCCGGGGTCAGTGACCCCCATTCAATAACTTTAAAGGGGAAGTTCACCTGTAAAATAACTTTTAATATGATGTAGACATTAATATTCTGAGACAATTTGCAATTGGTCTTCATTTTCTATGGTTTTTCAGTTATTTAGCTTTTTTTAAACTTATTTGTAGCAGCACTCAGTTTGGTATTTTAGCAGCTCTCTGGTTGCTAAGGCCTTATTTACCCTAGTAACCAGGCAGTGGGTTACATGGGAGAGAAATGGGAATATGAATAGGAGGAGGGGCTGAATAGAAAGTAACAATAAAACTGGGGCCTCACAGAGCAATAGGGTTTGGCTGCCGGGGTCACTGACCCCCATTTGAAAGCTGCAAAGAGGCAGAAGAAGAAGGGAAATAATACAAAAACTATAACAAATAAATAATGAAGACCAATTGCAAAGTTGCTAGGAATAGGCCGTTCTATAATATACTAAAAGGTGAAGCCATTTAACTGGGGAGGAATCCCGGTTTCTCCGCTCAGAGTCCAAGTTAAGTTTAATACATTTAGGGCTCAGTGGGGCCCCTGTATAAGTGTGTGGGGCCCCCAGAATCCCACCCCTGGGGCAGTGGTGCCGGTTCCTACCCCAATGTGGGGACTGTGAGTGCTCGGAACCATCTGAAACACGGGGGGGGGGCTTGCCCGGAGCAGTTGTTCCGACCCGTACACTGGATACCCGAGAGCCCGGATCCGATTTCCCCGGCGCTGTCCCACACAACCCGTTATTGTCACCTATTGCCCCCCCCCCCCCGTGCCTCTTTGTACCAGAACTACTCCCTCAGCTGTCGACGGGTGAGAGGTGCAGTCCAACAACCTCTGCATTGCCTTGTTCCAGGCCCTTTATATTCTCTGCACTCCTGGTTCCGACTCCTGAAAGATTGTAGCTGAAGTCGGCTCAGTTAAGAGACCCGTGCTCTGCTATATTGTTTCAAGAGTCGGAACCAGCGGTCTCCCTGTCCACGTATTGTTTCAAGAGTCGGAACCAGCGGTCTCCCTGTCCACGTATTGTTTCAAGAGTCGGAACCAGCGGCCTCCCTGTCCACGTATTGTTTCAAGAGTCGGAACCAGCGGTCTCCCTGTCCACGTATTGTTTCAAGAGTCGGAACCAGCGGTCTCCCTGTCCACGTATTGTTTCAAGAGTCGGAACCAGAGGTCTCCCTGTCCACGTATTGTTTCAAGAGTCGGAACCAGTGGTCTCCCTGCCCATGTATTGTTTCAAGAGTCAGAACAAGAGGTCTCCCTGCCCACGTATTGTTTCAAGAGTCGGAACCAGCGGTCTCCCTGTCCACGTATTGTTTCAAGAGTCGGAACCAGCGGCCTCCCTGTCCACGTATTGTTTCAAGAGTCGGAACCAGCGGTCTCCCTGTCCACGTATTGTTTCAAGAGTCGGAACCAGCGGTCTCCCTGTCCACGTATTGTTTCAAGAGTCGGAACCAGAGGTCTCCCTGTCCACGTATTGTTTCAAGAGTCGGAACCAGTGGTCTCCCTGCCCATGTATTGTTTCAAGAGTCAGAACAAGAGGTCTCCCTGCCCACGTATTGTTTCAAGAGTCAGAACCAGCGGCCTCCCTGTCCACGTATTGTTTCAAGAGTCGGAACCAGCGGTCTCCCTGCCCACGTATTGTTTCAAGAGTCGGAACCAGCGGTCTCCCTGTCCACGTATTGTTTCAAGAGTCGGAACCAGAGGTATCCCTGCCCACGTATTGTTTCAAGAGTCAGAACCAGCGGCCTCCCTGTCCACGTATTGTTTCAAGAGTCGGAACCAGCGGTCTCCCTGCCCACGTATTGTTTCAAGAGTCGGAACCAGCGGTCTCCCTGTCCACGTATTGTTTCAAGAGTCGGAACCAGAGGTCTCCCTGTCCACGTATTGTTTCAAGAGTCAGAACCAGAGGTCTCCCTGCCCATGTATTGTTTCAAGAGTCAGAACAAGAGGTTTCCCTGCCCACGTATTGTTTCAAGAGTCAGAACCAGCGGTCTCCCTGCCCACGTATTGTTTCAAGAGTCGGAACCAGCGGTCTCCCTGCCCACGTATTGTTTCAAGAGTCGGAACCAGCGGTCTCCCTGCCCACGTATTGTTTCAAGAGTCGGAACCAGCGGTCTCCCTGCCCACGTATTGTTTCAAGAGTCAGAACCAGCGGTCTCCCTGCCCACGTATTGTTTCAAGAGTCAGAACCAGAGGTTTCCCTGCCCACGTATTGTTTCAAGAGTCAGAACCAGAGGTCTCCCTGCCCACGTATTGTTTCAAGAGTCAGAACCAGAGGTCTCCCTGCCCACGTATTGTTTCAAGAGTCGGAACCAGCGGTCTCCCTGCCCATGTATTGTTTCAAGAGTCAGAACCAGAGGTCTCCCTGCCCACGTATTGTTTCAATAGTCAGAACCAGAGGTCTCCCTGCCCACGTGCTCAGGCTTCCGGCCCACAACCCCATAATAATGAGGATTCTAATGACGGCTGCGGGCAGAGTTCCGGCCAATCACACAACAAATAATGAAGACCAACTGCAAAGTTGCTGTGCGAGGGGCAAAAGGGGGTGCAGCCTGGGCTTTGCGACTGCCATTCAACAGGAAGCCAGCGGCAGCTTCTAATTCTATAAAGCAAAAAAGAGGCCTTTACTTCCCCTTTAAATATAAACCAAATCAAAGGCAACATTAACACGTCTAAGTAAGTTAGATTGCTAGCTCTTCTGCTCAGCTGGAGGCTTGAAAGGTAGAACTTTGAGCAGAAAGAGGAGTCCGGTTACACCGCGGCGCTTGTTGTGACTGCAGAAAAGAAATGTTTTGTCTGGCGCTTTGGGCTTTGTTCTAGAAGCTTCCGGGCAAATAAAAACCAGTTCAGGCAGCGGCAGAGAAGGCAAACGGGGGCCCCCGGCTAGGGGTACGACTTCCGCTCAAGTCTGGGGTTTTGATACAATAAAAACCCCAATATACCCCCCGCAGGTAACTAATGTACCCCCCTTGCTCACAGTCTATGTGTATGGCCAGAATCCCTGCCAGAAAGCAAGGTTGTACCGTCAGAAAGGAAAGAGGGAGTCATGTGACTATGAGGAGTTTTACTTGCATGGCGCAACGCGACTGTCAGCTTGGGCGGTCATCTTTTGGAGTGAGTTTGGCCAATGCGCCCGAATCTGCCCCCAGCCCATTCCATAGGACTCTGTTTGGGGTCGGGCCAAGATGCCAGGGATTCCCAGCAGCCTCACCCACAATTGCGGACTTGGATCCTGATTGGTCAGGAACTGCCCATGTTTGGCCAAGGTGCCCGGGGCATGATCTGGGTTTAAGCTGCCCTTAATGGTGACAATATTGGGCTTTGAGATTCCTAGATCTGAGGGCAATGTCCCCTTTAAATGGACTGGCCCACTGGGTGTTTCTCTGCGGGGGGGGGGAATATTATTTTGGCTTCCGTGAAATCCCCCCCCCATTGGAAATCGGACCTTCATTTCTCAGCAATCGCCATAAAGCAAGACCAGAATTAAGATTGGGAGAGCAAATAAAAAGCTTTTGTCCTGTGTATCTCCCCCCGGGGGCAAAGCTGCGCTCACATTCCTCTGCTCTGCCAGGAAGGGAGGTATTTATAACAATAGTTTCATTAAAAGCTTCTTTTATTTGTGGCTCCTGCCCATTGGGTTTATGGGAACTGAGCTCTAAATGCCCCCCCCCCCCCCCATTATAGCAGCTACAGTGCCCAGAGCATTCCTTCATATGGGTAGGGGGTGCCATAGTGTTTCCCTTAGACAGTACAGTATGGGGGTACAGCTTATTGTGTGCCCAGAACATTCCCTCTCTGTATATTTGTATTTATACATATGGGTAGGGGGTGCCATAGTGTTTCCCTTAGACAGTACAGTATGGGGTACAGCTTATTGTGTGCCCAGAACATTCCTTCTCTGTATATTTGTATATATACATATGGGTAGGGGGTGCCATAGTGTTTCCCTTAGACAGTACAGTATGGGGGTACAGCTTATTGTGTGCCCAGAACATTCCTTCTCTGTATATTTGTATTTATACATATGGGTAGGGGGTGCCATAGTGTTTCCCTTAGACAGTACAGTATGGGGGTACAGCTTATTGTGTGCCCAGAACATTCCTTCTCTGTATATTTGTATTTATACATATGGGTAGGGGGTGCCATAGTGTTTCCCTTAGACAGTACAGTATGGGGGTACAGCTATTGTGTGCCCAGAACATTCCCTCTCTGTATATTTGTATTTATACATATGGGTAGGGGGTGCCATAGTGTTTCCCTTAGACAGTACAGTATGGGGGTACAGCTTATTGTGTGCCCAGAACATTCCTTCTCTGTATATTTGTATTTATACATATGGGTAGGGGGTGCCATAGTGTTTCCCTTAGACAGTACAGTATGGGGGTACAGCTTATTGTGTGCCCAGAACATTCCTTCTCTGTATATTTGTATTTATACATATGGGTAGGGGGTGCCATAGTGTTTCCCTTAGACAGTACAGTATGGGGGTACAGCTTATTGTGTGCCCAGAACATTCCTTCTCTGTATATTTGTATTTATACATATGGGTAGGGGTGCCATAGTGTTTCCCTTAGACAGTACAGTATGGGGGTACAGCTTATTGTGTGCCCAGAACATTCCCTCTCTGTATATTTGTATTTATACATATGGGTAGGGGGTGCCATAGTGTTCCCTTAGACAGTACAGTATGGGGGTACAGCTTATTGTGTGCCCAGAACATTCCCTCTCTGTATATTTGTATTTATACATATGGGTAGGGGGTGCCATAGTGTTTCCCTTAGACAGTACAGTATGGGGGTACAGCTTATTGTGTGCCCAGAACATTCCCTCTCTGTATATTTGTATTTATACATATGGGTAGGGGGTGCCATAGTGTTTCCCTTAGACAGTACAGTATGGGGGTACAGCTTATTGTGTGCCCAGAACATTCCCTCTCTGTATATTTGTATTTATACATATGGGTAGGGGGTGCCATAGTGTTTCCCTTAGACAGTACAGTATGGGGGTACAGCTTATTGTGTGCCCAGAACATTCCTTCTCTGTATATTTGTATTTATACATATGGGTAGGAGGTGCCATAGTGTTTCCCTTAGACAGTACAGTATGGGGGTGGGGCTTATTGTGTGCCCAGAAAATTCCTTCTCTGTATATTTGTATTTATACATATGGGTAGGGGGTGCCATAGTGTTTCCCTTAGACAGTACAGTATGGGGGTACAGCTTATTGTGTGCCCAGAACATTCCTTCTCTGTATATTTGTATTTATACATATGGGTAGGGGGTGCCATAGTGTTTCCCTTAGACAGTACAGTATGGGGGTACAGCTTATTGTGTGCCCAGAACATTCCCTCTCTGTATATTTGTATTTATACATATGGGTAGGGGGGGCCATAGTGTTTCCCTTAGACAGTACAGTATGGGGGTACAGCTTATTGTGTGCCCAGAGCATTCCCTCTCTGTATATTTGTATTTATACATATGGGTAGGGGGTGCCATAGTGTTTCCCTTAGACAGTACAGTATGGGGGTGGGGCTTATTGTGTGCCCAGAACATTCCTTCTCTGTATATTTGTATTTATACATATGGGTAGGGGGTGCCATAGTGTTTCCCTTAGACAGTACAGTATGGGGGTACAGCTTATTGTGTGCCCAGAACATTCCTTCTCTGTATATTTGTATTTATACATATGGGTAGGGGGTGCCATAGTGTTTCCCTTAGACAGTACAGTATGGGGGTACAGCTTATTGTGTGCCCAGAACATTCCCTCTCTGTATATTTGTATTTATACATATGGGTAGGGGGGGCCATAGTGTTTCCCTTAGACAGTACAGTATGGGGGTACAGCTTATTGTGTGCCCAGAGCATTCCCTCTCTGTATATTTGTATTTATACATATGGGTAGGGGGTGCCATAGTGTTTCCCTTAGACAGTACAGTATGGGGGTACAGCTTATTGTGTGCCCAGAACATTCCTTCTCTGTATATTTGTATTTATACATATGGGTAGGGGTTGCCATAGTGCTAGAATAGGTATATAGATGATTAGCTGCAGTACCACTTTCCACCAGTATTAGTCTCCCATAGACCTGAATGGAACAGCGCCACCATTGGAACTGATGAATTAATAACTTATTGATCAGCATCTCTTAAAAATGGGTTTTAGCGCCAAGTGACAGACAGGCCCCTGTTGGGGTGCATTTTAGTGCTGTGGGCACAGGGGCACTTTAGGGAAGGGGTGTGTGGGAGGGGTAAGTCTGGGGCAGAATTAGCCTCCCATTTCACAAGTACTGACCCCCCGCACAATTACCGTAGTGAATAAATCCCTATAAATGAGCCACAACCCAAGGGGGCAGTTGGGGCAGTTAAGGCACAGGCTGTTTGGGGGTATCAGTGCAGCCATTTGCACACAGAACACAAAGCCCCGCCCCTGTGTACCTGTGCAAAGCTGTATGGCAGGACACGCCGGGTCACTGCACTAATTCCACGCACAGGCACGTAGGTTACACGCACACACTGCGTCGCTGCACCGATACCTGCAGGCACTTACTGCATTGGTGCAGGCGTCACAGTCGTGCATTTCCTGTGTTTCTAGTGCTGAGTGTGCCCCAGGTGTGTGGGTGCCCAGGGGGAGTGGGTGCCCCGGGTGTGTGGGTGCCCCGGGTGAGTGGGTGCCCCGGGTGCCCCGGGTGAGTGGGTGCCCCGGGGGTGAGTGGGTGCCCCGGGTGTGTGGGTGCCCCGGGGGTGAGTGGGTGCCCCGGGGGTGAGTGGGTGCCCCGGGGGTGAGTGGGTGCCCCGGGTGTGTGGGTGCCCCGGGTGTGTGGGTGCCCCGGGGGTGAGTGGGTGCCCCGGGGGAGTGGGTGCTCCAGGTGTGAGTGTGCCCCGGGTGAGTGGGTGCCCTGGAGGGGGGGGGGTGCCCAGCACCTTACACAGTGAGATATTCTCTGTATAGGAACATTAATTATAGACGGAGTATTTACCCTGGAGCTTCCCTATATACCCCTCCAACACAATATACCCCAAGTGTAACCGATATCCACCCACTGGCACACACTGTATCCCCCTATACCCACTCACCTACCCTATACCTACCCACACCCCATATACCCACTCACCTACCCTATACCTACCCACACCCCATATACCCACTCACCTACCCTATACCTACCCACATACCCTAATGCCACACCCCAGATCCACTCATTCAGCCCCACTTACCCAGCCCCATGCCCCACAGAAGGAAGGAAGCCCTACAGGGCCAATCACTTACCGTTCCCTACGCTCTTGTTGCCCCTCCGGGCCAGGGTGAGCCGGACCTGTTGCTGGATCCTCTGCGCTTTATCCACAGGCTCCTTGGCAGTGAGTTTGAGCCGCTCCTCGGAGGGCAGAGCCAGGGTAGAACTGTCCAACTCCTGGAAGTGTTCGTACCCCAGTACCGTGCGGATATACCCCTGCTCCCCCCCCGGGGGCATCACCAGCGCCATCCTGTGCCCCCCTGTGCCCCTCCGTATCCTCCCTATCGCCTGCTGCCTCTCTGTACCCCCCGGGCACTGCCACCCGTTATACCCAGCGCTGCGCTCCCAGCCCGGACTGAGCTCTGAACTGGGCGGGGTTAGGGAGCGGCTGGGCGGGGCCGGGCACTGTGATCTGGGCCTCCCCCTCCCTATTAACCCCATAGGGGCAGGAAGGCACCTGTGTCTCCCACTTATTGTCTTTTAGTTCAGCAACAACCTCCTGAAATGTGAGTGTCACTCATGTACCATAAGGGATAATGTACCCCCTACTGTAAATGATAAGGATATTAGCAGTCACTGAAGGGTTCTGTGCCCCCCATATACAGGCACAAGGCTGCAGGCTGAGTTATACAGGGAACTCTGAGTATCACTCATGTATTATAAGGGATAATGTACCCCCTACTGTAAATGATAAGGATATTAGCAGTCACTGAGGGGTTCTGTGCCCCCCATATAAAGGCACAAGGCTGCAGGCTGAGTTATACAGGGAACTCTGAGTATCACTCATGTATTATAAGGGATAATGTACCCCCTACTGTAAATGATAAGGATATTAGCAGTCACTGAGGGGTTCTGTGCCCCCCATATAAAGGCACAAGGCTGCAGGCTGAGTTATACAGGGAACTCTGAGTATCACTCATGTATTATAAGGGATAATGTACCCCCTACTGTAAATGATAAGGATATTAGCAGTCACTGAGGGGTTCTGTGCCCATATAAAGGCACAAGGCTGCAGGCTGAGTTATACAGGGAACTCTGAGTATCACTCATGTATTATAAGGGATAATGTACCCCCTACTGTAAATGATAAGGATATTAGCAGTCACTGAGGGGTTCTGTGCCCCCCATATAAAGGCACAAGGCTGCAGGCTGAGTTATACAGGGAACTCTGAGTATCACTCATGTATTATAAGGGATAATGTACCCCCTACTGTAAATTATAAGGATATTAGCAGTCACTGAGGGGTTCTGTGCCCATATAAAGGCACAAGGCTGCAGGCTGAGTTATACAGGGAACTCTGAGTATCACTCATGTATTATAAGGGATAATGTACCCCCTACTGTAAATGATAAGGATATTAGCAGTCACTGAGGGGTTCTGTGCCCCCCATATAAAGGCACAAGGCTGCAGGCTGAGTTATACAGGGAACTCTGAGTATCACTCATGTATTATAAGGGATAATGTACCCCCTACTGTAAATGATAAGGATATTAGCAGTCACTGAGGGAGTTATACAGGGTGACACAGGCACTGACAGGGTTAACATGTCTGGGGTTTATTACCCACCAATGTGCTACTATTGTCTCTCACAGATAAGATACAATAATGACACTCAGACTAATTGCCCCTGTCTGTATTGTGTTCCATGCAAAGTGGGGCAAATACTGTGTCTTATTTATAGGACAATGAATAAAATATAGGTAGATATGGTTACTAGGGGTAACTAAGGGGCACAAGGATTGTCCTGCCCTGAAGGCCTGGCACCCTAAGTGCACGGGGGTCCAATTAGATATTATTATTATATTATTATTATTATTATTAAAAAATATACTTTATTATATAATAAAGCAATGGAGGACCTGCTTCTATGGAAGCCGTGGGCATATGGGTGAGGCCCCCACTACCCCCCCTTGGGGCAAATTCCAAGGGCAGGATATGACTCCCATTATACAGAGGCTGAGGGAGAATTCCAAGGAACTGAGGGATAGAATTCCAGAGATAAGGAGCCGGCAGGGTTGCTGGGGGTTGGGGGGGGGGGGCTGTACAGAATATGGAGACCCTAGGGATGCATCAGGGTGCGGGGAGTTGAGTGCAGTCAGCTGCCCCCCCAACTGAGACTACACTTCCCACAATGCCTTGCACCCCACCATGCCTCTTCTATTGAGGGAATCAACATGGCAGCTCCGCATATGGCCGCTCCGTGCCCCAGGGGTGACTCACCCCATTGTAATGGCATTTCAGATAAGAATTTCACACCCTGCGCCCTGCGCCCTGCGCCCTGAGTCCCAACCCCCTGCACCCTGTATGAGTTTAACTACAACTCCCAGCGACTGCAAGCTCCCAGGTTCAGTGTTTATATTATTGGAAAGTTCCATGATTTTGTTTGCCCTGCTCCAGCCAAGCTTTCTTACTTTCCCTTTGTTGTGACTCTATCAGCCCCTCTGTGTATCTGCCATAAAGCGAGGCTGGGCTGCTGTTTCTCTGGCCCAAACCATTTTACTGCCGCACTTCCATAACATGTGGGAGATATTGAGCAAACGGCGCTAATCTGTCTTGTACACAAATTCCCCCCCCCCCCCCCCCCGGAACAATTCACAGCCCCAAACTAATTGGATTCCTGAGAGTCTTTTTCTGTTTATCTGGGAGACAAAAACATTCCGTCCTGCCCCCCTGTGTGATAATAGGATTCAGCCCATTATCTCTGCCCCGACAGGGACCAGTATTGCCCCGGGGCAAAAAGGCACAAACTATCCGGAATATTTCACTTAAATGCTTCCCCCCTTCTCTAATTGATCTGTGGAATATTCTCGGGGGGGGGGGGGGGCGGTATATCTGTGCCTATATATTATACAGTTACATTATGTGCATATATGATATGGGGGTTACACTGTGACAGTGGGGGGGGGGGGAAAGATGGGGGGTATATCTGTGCCTATATATTATACAGTTACATTATGTGCATATATGATATGGGGGTTACACTGTGACAGTGGGGGGGGGGGGGGGCTGGGGGAAAGATGGGGGGTATATCTGTGCCTATATATTATACAGTTACATTATGTGCATATATGATATGGGGGTTACACTGTGACAGTGGGGGGGGGGGGGGGGCTGGGGGAAAGATGGGGGGTATATCTGTGCCTATATATTATACAGTTACATTATGTGCATATATGATATGGGGGTTACACTGTGACAGTGGGGGGGGGGGAAAGATGGGGGGTATATCTGTGCCTATATATTATACAGTTACATTATGTGGCATATATGATATGGGGGTTACACTGTGACAGTGGGGGGGGTGGGCTGGGGGAAAGATGGGGGGTATATCTGTGCCTATATATTATACAGTTACATATGTGCATATATGATATGGGGGTTACACTGTGACAGTGGGGGGGGTGGGGAAAGATGGGGGGTATATCTGTGCCTATATATTATACAGTTACATTATGTGCATATATGATATGGGGGTTACACTGTGACAGTGGGGGGGGTGGGCTGGGGGAAAGATGGGGGGTATATCTGTGCCTATATATTATACAGTTACATTATGTGCATATATGATATGGGGGTTACACTGTGACAGTGGGGGGGGTGGGCTGGGGGAAAGATGGGGGTATATCTGTGCCTATATATTATACAGTTACATTATGTGCATATATGATATGGGGGTTACACTGTGACAGTGGGGGGGGGGGGGGGAAGATGGGGGGTATATCTGTGCCTATATATTATACAGTTACATTATGTGCATATATGATATGGGGGTTACACTGTGACAGTGGGGGGGGGGGGAAAGATGGGGGGTATATCTGTGCCTATATATTATACAGTTACATTATGTGCATATATGATATGGGGGTTACACTGTGACAGTGGGGGGGGGGGGGAAAGATGGGGGGTATATCTGTGCCTATATATTATACAGTTACATTATGTGCATATATGATATGGGGGTTACACTGTGACAGTGGGGGGGGGGGGGGGGGAAAGATGGGGGGTATATCTGTGCCTATATATTATACAGTTACATTATGTGCATATATGATATGGGGGTTACACTGTGACAGTGGGGGGGGGGGGCTGGGGGAAAGATGGGGGGTATATCTGTGCCTATATATTATACAGTTACATTATGTGCATATATGATATGGGGGTTACACTGTGACAGTGGGGGGGGGGAGGGAAAGATGGGGGGTATATCTGTGCCTATATATTATACAGTTACATTATGTGCATATATGATATGGGGGTTACACTGTGACAGTGGGGGGGGGGGGGGGGCTGGGGGAAAGATGGGGGGTATATCTGTGCCTATATATTATACAGTTACATTATGTGCATATATGATATGGGGGTTACACTGTGACAGTGGGGGGGGGGGGGGCTGGGGGAAAGATGGGGGGTATATCTGTGCCTATATATTATACAGTTACATTATGTGCATATATGATATGGGGGTTACACTGTGACAGTGGGGGGGGGGGGGGCTGGGGGAAAGATGGGGGGTATATCTGTGCCTATATATTATACAGTTACATTATGTGCATATATGATATGGGGTTACACTGTGACAGTGGGGGGGGGGGGGGGGGGGAAAGATGGGGGGTATATCTGTGCCTATATATTATACAGTTACATTATGTGCATATATGATATGGGGGTTACACTGTGACAGTGGGGGGGGGGGCGAAGATGGGGGGTATATCTGTGCCCTATATATTATACAGTTACATTATGTGCATATATGATATGGGGGTTACACTGTGAAGTGGGGGGGGGGGCGAAGATGGGGGGTATATCTGTGCCTATATATTATACAGTTACATTATGTGCATATATGATATGGGGGTTACACTGTGACAGTGGGGGGGGGGGGGCTGGGGGAAAGATGGGGGGTATATCTGTGCGCTATATATTATACAGTTACATTATGTGCATATATGATATGGGGGTTACACTGTGACAGTGGGGGGGGGGGGGCTGGGGGAAAAGTGGGGGGTATATCTGTGCCTATAATTATACAGTTACATTATGTGCATATATGATATGGGGGTTACACTGTGACAGTGGGGGGGGGGGGGGAAAGATGGGGGGTATATCTGTGCCTATATATTATACAGTTACATTATGTGGCATATTATGATATGGGGTACATCTGTGACAGTGGGGGGGGGGGGGGGGGGGGGGAAAAGATTGGGGGGTATATCTGTGCCTATATATTATAGCAGTTACATTATGTGCATATATGATATGGGGGTTACACTGTGACAGTGGGGGGGGGGGGGGGGGGGGGGAGGAAAGATGGGGGGTATATCTGTGCCTATATATTATACAGTTCATTATTTGCATATATGATATGGGGGTTACACTGTGACAGTGGGGGGGGGGGGGGCTGGGGAAAGATGGGGGGTATATCTGTGCCTATATATTATACAGTTACATTATGTGCATATATGATATGGGGGTTACACTGTGACAGTGGGGGGGGGGGGGGGGGGGGGGGGGGGGGGCTGGGGGAAAGATGGGGGTATATCTGTGCCTATATATTATAAGTTACATTATGTGCATATATGATATGGGGGTTACACTGTGACAGTGGGGGGGGGGGGCTGGGGGAAAGATGGGGGGGTATATCTGTGCCTATATATTATACGTTACATTATGTGCATATATGATATGGGGGTTACACTGTGACAGTGGGGGGGGGGGGGGAAAGATGGGGGGTATATCTGTGCCTATATATTATACAGTTACATTATGTGCATATATGATATGGGGGTTACACTGTGACAGTGGGGGGGGGGGGGGGAAAGATGGGGGGTATATCTGTGGCCTATATATTATACAGTTACATTATGTGCATATATGATATGGGGGTTACACTGTGACAGTGGGGGGGCCTGGGGGAAAGATGGGGGGTATATCTGTGCCTATATATTATACAGTTACATTATGTGCATATATGATATGGGGGTTACACTGTGACAGTGGGGGGGGGGGGGGCTGGGGGAAGATGGGGGGTATATCTGTGCCTCATATATTATACAGTTACATTATGTGCATATATGATATGGGGGTTACACTGTGACAGTGGGGGGGGGGGGGGGGAAAGATGGGGGTATATCTGTGCCTATTATTTACCCCGTTACATTATGTGCATATATGATATGGGGGGTTCAACTGTGACAGTGGGGGGGGGGGGGGGGGGGGGGAAAAGATGGGGGGTATATCTGTGCCTATATATTATACAGTTACATTATGTGCATATATGATATGGGGGTTACACTGTGACAGTGGGGGGGGGGGGGGGGAAAGATGGGGGTATATCTGTGCCTATATATTATACAGTTACATTATGTGCATATATGATATGGGGGTTACACTGTGACAGTGGGGGGGGGGGGCTGGGGGAAAGATGGGGGGTATATCTGTGCCTATATATTATACAGTTACATTATGTGCATATATGATATGGGGGTTACACTGTGACAGTGGGGGGGGGGGGGGAAGATGGGGGGTATATCTGTGCCTATATATTATACAGTTACATTATGTGCATATATGATATGGGGGTTACACTGTGACAGTGGGGGGGGGGGGGAAAGATGGGGGGTATATCTGTGCCTATATATTATACAGTTACATTATGTGCATATATGATATGGGGGTTACACTGTGACAGTGGGGGGGGGGCTGGGGGAAAGATGGGGGTATATCTGTGCCCTATATATTATACAGTTACATTATGTGCATATATGATATGGGGGTTACCTGTGACATGTGGGGGGGGGGGGGGAAAGATGGGGGGTATATCTGTGCCTATATATTATACAGTTACATTATGTGCATATATGATATGGGGGTTTACACTGTGACAGTGGGGCGGGGGGGAAAGATGGGGGTATATCTGTGCCTATATATTATACAGTTCATTATGTGCATATATGATATGGGGGTTACAACTGTGACAGTGGGGGGGGGGTGGGGGAAAGATGGGGGGTATATCTGTGCCTATATATTATAACAGTTACATTAATGTGCATATATGATATGGGGGTTACACTGTGACAGTGGGGGGGGGGGGCCTGGGGGAAAGATCGGGGTATATCCTGTGGCGCCTATATATTATACAGTTACATTATGTGCATATATGATATGGGGGTTACACTGTGACAGTGGGGGGGGGGAAAAGATGGGGGGTATAATCTGTGCCTATATATTATACAGTTACAATTATGTGCATATATGATATGGGGGTTACACTGTGACAGTGGCGGGGGGGGGGGAAAGATGGGGGTATATCTGTGCCTATATATTATACCGTTACATTATGTGCATATATGATATGGGGGTTACACTGTGACAGTGGGGGGGGGGGCTGGGGGGAAGATGGGGGGTATATCTGTGCCTATATATTATACAGTTACATTATGTGCATATATGATATGGGGGTTACACTGTGACAGTGGGGGGGGGGGGGAAAGATGGGGGGGTATATCTGTGCCTATATATTATACAGTTACATTATGTGCATATATGATATGGGGGTTACACTGTGACAGTGGGGGGGGGGGGAAAGATGGGGGGTATATCTGTGCCTATATATTTATAACAGTTAACATTATGTGCATATATGATATGGGGGTTACACTGTGACAGTGGGGGGGGGGCTGGGGGAAAGATGGGGGGGTATATCTGTGCCTATATATTATACAGTTACATTATGTGCATATATGATATGGGGGTTACACTGTGACAGTGGGGGGGGGGGGGGGGAAAGATTGGGGGGTATATCTGTGCCTATATATTATACAGTTACATTATGTGCATATATGATATGGGGGTTACACTGTGACAGTGGGGGGGGGGGGGAAGATGGGGGGTATATCTGTGGCCTATATATTATACAGTTACATTATGTGCATATATGATATGGGGGTTACACTGTGACAGTGGGGGGGGGGGGAAGATGGGGGGTATATCTGTGCCTATATATTATACAGTTACATTATGTGCATATATGATATGGGGGTTACACTGTGACAGTGGGGGGGGGGGGGGGGGAAGATGGGGGGTATATCTGTGCCTATATATATACAGTTACATTATGTGCATATATGATATGGGGTTAACACTGTGACAGTGGGGGGGGGGGGGGAAGATGGGGGATTATCTGTGCCTATATATTATACAGTTACATATGTGCATATATGATATGGGGGTTACACTGTGACAGTGGGGGGGGGGGGGAAAGATGGGGGGTATATCTGTGGCCTATATATTATACAGTTACATTATGTGCATATATGATATGGGGGTTACACTGTGACAGTGGGGGGGGGGGGGGGAAGATGGGGGGGTATATCTGTGCCTATATATTATTACAGTTACATTATGTGCATATATGATATGGGGGTTACACTGTGACAGTGGGGGGGGCTGGGGAAAGATGGGGGGTATATCTGTGCCTATATATTATACAGTTACATTATGTGGCATATATGATATGGGGGTTACACTGTGACAGTGGGGGGGGGGGCTGGGGAAAGATGGGGGGTATATCTGTGGCCTATATATTATACAGTACATTATGTGCATATATGATATGGGGGTTACACTGTGACAGTGGGGGGGGGGGGGGAAGATGGGGGTATATCTGTGCCTATATATTATACAGTTACATTATGTGCATATATGATTATGGGGGTTACACTGTGACAGTGGGGGGGGGGGGGAAAGATGGGGGGTATATCTGTGCTATATATTATACAGTTACATTATGTGCATATATGATATGGGGGTTACACTGTGACAGTGGGGGGGGGGGGGGAAAGATGGGGGGTATATCTGTGCCTATATATTATACAGTTACATTATGTGCATATATGATATGGGGGTTACACTGTGACAGTGGGGGGGGGGGGGGGGGAAAGATGGGGGGTATATCTGTGCCTATATATTATACAGTTACATTATGTGCATATATGATATGGGGGTTACACTGTGACAGTGGGGGGGGGGGGGCTGGGGGAAAGATGGGGGTATATCTGTGCCTATATATTATACAGTTACATTATGTGCATATATGATATGGGGGTTACACTGTGACAGTGGGGGGGGGCTGGGGGAAGATGGGGGGTATATCTGTGCCTATATATTATACAGTTACATTATGTGCATATATATGATATGGGGGTTACACTGTGACAGTGGGGGGGGGCTGGGGGAAAGATGGGGGGTATATCTGTGCCTATATATTATACAGTTACATTATGTGCATATATGATATGGGGGTTACACTGTGACAGTGGGGGGGCTGGGGGAAAGATGGGGGGTATATCTGTGCCTATATATTATTACAGTTACATTATGTGCATATATGATATGGGGGTTACACTGTGACAGTGGGGGGGGGGGGGGGGGGAAAGATGGGGGGTATATCTGTGCCTATATATTATACAGTTACATTATGTGCATATATGATATGGGGGTTACACTGTGACAGTGGGGGGGCTTGGGGAAAGATGGGGGGGTATTCTGTGCTATAATATTATACAGTTACATTATGTGCATATATGATATGGGGTTACACTGTGACAGTGGGGGGGGGGGGGGAAGAATGGGGGGTATATCTGTGCCTATATATTATACAGTTCTTATGTGCATATATGATATGGGGGTTACACTGTGACAGTGGGCGGGGGGGTGGGGGGAAGATGGGGGGTATATCGTGCCTATATATTATACAGTTTACATTATGTGCATATATGATGATGGGGGTTACACTGTGACAGTGGGGTGGGGGGGGGGGGGGGGGGGGAGATGGGGGTAAAGTAGTTCTGCTGTGCTATAATATATATACAGTTACATTATGTGCATATATGATATGGGGTTACACTGTGACAGGTGGGGGGGGGGGGGGGGGGGGGGCTGGGGAAGATGGGGGTATATCTGTTGTATAATATATTATACAGTTACATTTGTGCATATATGATATGGGGGTTACACTGGTGACAGTGGGGGGGGGGCTGGGGGGAAGATGGGGGGTATATTCTGTGCCTATATATTATAACAGATTTCAATATGTGGCATAATGATATGGGGGTTAACTGTGAAGTTGGGGGGGGGGAAGATGGGGGGGTATATTTCTTGTGGCCTATATATTTATACAGTTACATTTGTGGCATAATTATAGGGGGGTTACAACATGTGACAGTTGTTTGGGGGCTGGGGGAAAGTGGGGGGTATATCTGTGCTATATATTATCAGTTACATTATGTTGCATATGATGATATGGGGGTTACACTGTTTGACAGTGGGGGGGCATCGGGGGGAAAGATGGGGGGTATATCTGTGCCTATAAATTATTAAGTTAAGATTATGTGCATATATGTATGGGGGGGGGTTACACTGTGAAGTGGGGGGGCTTGGGGGAAAGATGGGGGGTATATTTCGTGGTGCCTTATATATTATTACTAGTTAACATTCTGTGGGCAATATATATGATATGGGGGTTACAGCTTGAATAGTGTGGGGGGTGGGGTGGGGGAAGACAGTGGGGGTATATCTGGTGGGCCTATATATTATAGCAGTTATCATTTATTGTGCATATATGATAACTGTGGGGTTACTCTTGTGGACAGTGGGGGGGGGGGGTGGGGGCGGGGGGGGGGGGGGGGGGAAAAGATGGGGGGGGGTTATAAGTCTGTGGCCTATATATTATATCTAGTTACATTATGTGCATATATTATATGGGGGGGTTACACTGTGAACAGTGGGGGGGCCTGGGGGGAAAGAAATGGGGGGTATATTGTGTGGCCTATATTTAATACAGTTACATTATGTGCGATATATTGATATGGGGGTTACCTGTGCAGGGGTGGGGGGGGGGGGGGGGGGGGGGGGCGGGGGAAAGATGGGGGGGTTTATCTGTGCCTTATATTATACGTTTACATTATGTGCATATAATGATATGGGGGTTACAAAACTGTGACAGTGGGGGGGGGGGGGGGGGGGGGCTGGGGGGAAAGATGGGGTATATCCTGTGCCTATTATATTTATACAGTTACATTATGTGCATATATGATATGGGGGTTACCTGTGACAGGTGGGTGGGGGGGAAGGTATTGGGGGTAAATATCTGTGCCTATATTATTATTCCAGGGTTACATTATGTGCATATATGATTATGGGGGTTACAACTGGTGACAGTGGGGGGGGGGGAAGAATGGGGGGTATATCTGTGCCTATAATTTATACAGTTACATTATGTGCATATATGATATGGGGGTTACATACACTGTGACAGTGGGGGGGGGGAAAGATGGGGGGTATATCTGTGCCTATATATTTTAAATTTACAGTTCATTATGTGCATATAATGATATGGGGGTTACACTGTGACAGAGTGGGGGGTGGGGGAAAGATGGGGGGTATATTTGTGGGCCTATATATTCAGTTACATTATGTGCATATATGATATGGGGGTTACACTGTGACAGTGGGGGGGGGGGTGGGGAAGAGAATGGGGGTATATTTCTGTGCTATATATTATAATACAGTTTACATGATACATGTGGCATTATATGATATTATGGGGGTTCATGACTGTGACAGGGGGGGGGGGGGGGGGCTGGGGGAAAGGATGGGGGTATATTCTGTGCGCTTATATATTATACAGTTCCCATATGTGCATATTATGAATACTGGGGGGTTATACAACTGTGACGTGGGGGGGGGGGGGGGTGGTGGTGGGTGGGGGGGGGGGGGGGGGGGGGGGGGAGGTGGGGGGGTGGGCTGGGGGGGGGGGGGGGGGCAGATGGGGGTATATCTGGTGCCCGTATATATTATACAGTTACATTATGTGCATATATGATATGGGGGTTACACTGTGACAGTGGGGGGGGGGGGGGGGGGGGGGAAAGATGGGGGTATATCTGTGGCTATATATTATACAGTTACATTATGTGCATATATGATATGGGGGTTACACTGTGACAGTGGGGGGGGGCTGGGGGAAGAAAGATGGGGGGGTATATCTGTGCCTTATATTTATACAGTTACATTATGTGCATATATGATTATGGGGGTTACCACTGTGCAGTCGGGTGGGGGGGGGGGGAAGATGGGGGGTATATCTGTGCCTATATATTATCACAGTTACATTATGTGCATATATGATATGGGGACAGTGGTGGAAAATGGGGGGAATCTTGCCTATATATTATACTCAGTACATTATGTTGCATATATGATCATGCGGCTTACACTACTATGGGGGGGGCTGGGGCGAAAAGATGGGGCAGGTATATCTGTGCCTATTATAATTATACAGTTACATTATGTGCATATATGATATGGGGGTTACAACTGTGACAGTGGGGGGGGGGCGAAAGATGGGTATTATCACTGCCTATATATTATAAGTTACATTATGTCATATATGATATGGGGGTACACTGTGACAGTGGGGGGGGGGGGGAAGATTGGGGGGTAGTATCTGGCTATAATATACAGGTACTTATGTGCATATATGATATGGGGGTACACTGTGACAGTGGGGGGGGGGGGCTGGGGGGAAAGATGGGGGTATTATCTGTGCCTATATATGATACAGTTTAGCAGGAATGTGCAGACTATACAATATAATGGCGGCTGTCGAGCCCCCAGACAAAGGGTAAGTTAATGTATTTGCCGCCGGTGACTCCCCTTTGTACAGAGCAGGAGACTGTGGCTGTAAGTAAATAGCAGACGGAATTATCTAACTGGAGTATTTACTTTCAAACACTAATGGGTGAGAAAATCCCAATAGTTTTGCTGAGGAGATGGGTCGCCCCCTGGTGGCCATGGTGCATAACAGGCAGATTATTGTCACACAGTTGCTCCTGGGACACAGTCGGGAGATATCAGGGTGGGGTCGGACTCCCCCATACAGAACCGCAGCACTTGGAACTGACCCAATGTTCCGGCTCTGGGCACAGCTGGACTGGGGCTGGAGGTTCTGCTGCCCTGACTTTCTACAAACACTCCCTAAATTGCTCACCCACAGGGGGCGCCAGGGGAGGGGCAAAATGTGCTGATTTGCTCATGGAAAATTCCTGTGTCCTCTTTAACCCCTGAACTGCTGCCCAATAATAATAATAATAAATGAATTACAGACTAGCCAATCAATATGTGGCCGGTATTAAGGGGGTGAGATGGCAGCCCTAGTGGGGCAGGTTGTACTGAACACTCCCTGTACCCGGGGCAGTAAGTAAGGGGCACACACACAAGGACAAACCATCTGCACTCTGATTAGTGGGCAATTCTTCCCTGCGGGGGGGCTTTCAGCCAATTAAACTGATTAACTCATCAGATGCACATGTTTCTCACTAGCATGGGTTAAAGGCAAAGGAAAAGAGAGGATTTCACCATCAGCATAGGAAGGGGTTCCTTACTGTAAGGGCAGTCAGGTTATGGGGTTCCCTACCCAGAGAGTGGGAATGAGTGATACATTGGGGGTGGGGAGGAAAGGGGATCTCACCATCAGCATAGGAAGGGGTTCCTTACTGTAAGGGCAGTCAGGTTATGGGATTCCCTACCCAGAGAGGGGGAATGAGTGATTCATTGGGGGTGGGGAGGAAAGGGGATCTCACCATCAGCATAGGAAGGGGTTCCTTACTGTAAGGGCAGTCAGGTTATGGGATTCCCTACCAAGAGAGGGGGAATGAGTGATACATTGGCGGTGGGGAGGAAAGGGGATCTCACCATCAGCATAGGAAGGGGTTCCTTACTGTAAGGGCAGTCAGGTTATGGGGTTCCCTACCCAGAGAGGGGGAATGAGTGATACATTGGGGGTGGGGAGGAAAGGGGATCTCACCATCAGCATAGGAAGGGGTTCCTTACTGTAAGGGCAGTCAGGTTATGGGGTTCCCTACCAAGAAAGGGGGAATGAGTGATACATTGGGGGTGGGGAGGAAAGAGGATCTCACTATCAGCATAGGAAGGGGTTCCTTACTGTAAGGGCAGTCAGGTTATGGGGTTCCCTACCAAGAAAGGGGGAATGAGTGATACATTGGGGGTGGGGAGGAAAGGGGATCTCACCATCAGCATAGGAAGGGGTTCCTTACTGTAAGGGCAGTCAGGTTATGGGATTCCCTACCCAGAGAGGGGGAATGAGTGATACATTGGGGGTGGGGAGGAAAGGGGATCTCACCATCAGCATAGGAAGGGGTTCCTTACTGTAAGGGCAGTCAGGTTATGGGGTTCCCTACCAAGAAAGGGGGAATGAGTGATTCAGCATATGAAGAGCCTGCGGGGAAGCAGAATACATGTACATTTATATTTCAGTATGGCAGCACAGAGGCAAATCCCTAAGCACTAACTGTCAGTTTAGTTCTAAACTGTCAGACTAAGTAGGGCTTAGTATCCCAGCAGTGACAGCCCTCTGTATAGGGACAAATCATTTCCCTTTCAAATTGATTTGCCCCCCCCCGTGGGGTAAGTGCCACCCCCCCACTTTAAAGGGGAAGTTCACCTTTAGATTTACTTTTAATACGATGCAGACAGTGCTATTCTGACACAATTTGCAATTGGTCTTCCTTTTTTTGTAGTTTTTTCAATTATTTGTTCAGCAACTCCAGTTTGAAATTTCAGCAGCTATCAGGTTGCTAGGGTCCAATATAACTTAGCAACCAGGCAGTGGTTTGAATAAGAGACAGGAATATGAATAGAGGAGGGGCTAAATAGAAAGATAAGTATGATTAGCAATAAAATTGTAGCCTCACAGAACAATCATTTTCTGGTTGCCGGGGTCAGTGACCCCCATTTGAAAGCTGGAAACAGACAGAAAAAATGTGAAAACTATAAAAGATAAAAAACAATAAAGACCAATGGAAAAGTTGCTAAGAACTGGCCATTCTATAACATAGTACAAGTAAAGCTGAAGGCAATTGGCCAGTCCACATACCGGTCAGTTGCCCAGACGGGTCTGTGTTGCCCCAGGGCAAGTATTTCCTTTAATGACCAAATGCTTCAAAGTACTGAGAAAAATCTGCCCCTGGGGGGGCTTCTCTAAGTGGCAGTTATTTACCTCCCCTTACTGAGCATAAGACACAAATGACTCCCCTGCCTGGGGCCCAGGATTCTATGGTGGGACCTGGGTTCCTACTGACCGGGGGGGTATTTGTGATCTGTAAGCTCCTGGGCCAAGGGATATGCACCAATCACAGGGCAGATTTCTAGGGCTAAATTAAACGGGTTTGTGGTATAAATCTGCCTCCATAAATGGCTACTTGTACAGAGTTATAGAACGGCCTATTCTTAGCAACTTTTCAATTGGTCTTCATTATTTATTTGTTATAGTTTCTGAATTATTTGCCTTTCAAATGGGGGTCACTGACCCCGGCAACCAAACCCTATTGCTCTGTGAGGCTCCAGTTTTATTGTTATTGTTACTTTTTATTCCTTATCTTTCTATTCAGCCCCTCCCCTATTCATATACCCGTCTCTCATCCAAACCGCTCCCTGGTTACTAAGGTAACTTGGACCCTAGCAACCAAAACCTATTGCTCTATGAGGCTCCAGTTTTATTGTTATTGTTAATTTTTATTCCTTATCTTTCTATTCAGCCCCTCCCCTATTCATATACCCGTCTCTCATCCAAACCGCTCCCTGGTTACTAAGGTAACTTGGACCCTAGCAACCAAATAGCTGCTGAAATTCCAAACCGGAGAGCTGCTGAACGGGAAGCGAAATCATTCAAAAAACCACACAAAAAAAATAAACAATGAAGACCAATTGCAAAGTGCAAGGTGACCCGTCCCTTTAAATCTCCAGCAGAGCTTGTTGGGGGGGCAGCGTGGGGGCACAAAGTGTGAATTATGAGTTGTAAAAGGGTTAAATCTGTAGGGGAGCAGGCAGACAATTTGCAATTGGTCTTCATTTTTTTTTTTAGCTTTTTGTTCCGCAGCTCTCCATTTGGTGGGATTTTAGCAGCTATCTGGTTGCTAGGGTCTTGTTTACCCTAGCAACCAGGAGATGGTTTACACGAGACACAGGAATATGAATACTGCATAGTAATAATAAAAACAATATCCCCCCTCCCAGCCGGACCCCCCAAATCCCTTCTAACCCCCCCGCTGGTAAAATAACAATCAGACTCAGTGATTGGCTGTTCCCATAACAAACAGATCTATGTTTTCTCTCCCTTCTCTCCATTTGTTTTGGCTGCAGAGGGTTTACTTGCCCTTTGCTCCTTCTCTGTAGTTGCCCCTATGGAACCTTCTGTGCAGGGAACAAAAGAACAAACGCACAAAGCGACGTTGTGTCTGAATAAAACGAATAAATCCGATGATACCGCACCCCCGGGAAATACACTCCCCCGTGCAAAGGAAGCAGAGACAGTCACACGGGTACCGGGAAATACACTCCCCCGTGCAAAGGAAGCAGAGACAGTCACACGGGTACCGGGAAATACACTCCCCCGTGCAAAGGAAGCAGAGACAGTCACACGGGTACCAGGAAATACACTCCCCCGTGCAAAGGAAGCAGAGACAGTCACATGGGTACCGGGAAATACACTCCCCCGTGCAAAGGAAGCAGAGACAGTCACACGGGTACCGGGAAATACACTCCCCCGTGCAAAGGAAGCAGAGACAGTCACACGGGTACCGGGAAATACACTCCCCCGTGCAAAGGAAGCAGAGACAGTCACACGGGTACCGGGAAATACACTCCCCCGTGCAAAGGAAGCAGAGACAGTCACACGGGTACCAGGAAATACACTCCCCCGTGCAAAGGAAGCAGAGACAGTCACTTGGGTACCGGGAAATACACTCCCCCGTGCAAGGAAGCAGAGGACAGTCACATGGGTACCAGGAAATACACTCCCCCGTGCAAAGGAAGCAGAGACAGTCACATGGGTACCGGGAAATACACTCCCCCGTGCAAAGGAAGCAGAGACAGTCACATGGGTACCGGGAAATACACTCCCCCGTGCAAAGGAAGCAGAGACAGTCACATGGGTACCAGAAAATACACTCCCCCGTGCAAAGGAAGCAGAGACAGTCACATGGGTACCAGGAAATACACTCCCCCGTGCAAAGGAAGCAGAGACAGTCACATGGGTACCAGGAAATACACTCCCCCGTGCAAAGGAAGCAGAGACAGTCACATGGGTACCGGGAAATACACTCCCCCGTGCAAAGGAAGCAGAGACAGTCACATGGGTACCAGGAAATACACTCCCCCGTGCAAAGGAAAGCAGAGACAGTCACATGGGTACCGGGAAATACACTCCCCCGTGCAAAGGAAGTAGAGACAGTCACATGGGGTACCGGGAAATACACTCCCCCGTGCAAAGGAAGCAGAGACAGTCACATGGGTACCGGGAAATACACTCCCCCGTGCAAAGGAAGCAGAGACAGTCACATGGGTACCGGGAAATACACTCCCCCGTGCAAAGGAAGCAGAGACAGTCACATGGGTACCAGGAAATACACTCCCCCGTGCAAAGGAAGCAGAGACAGTCACATGGGTACCAGGAAATACCACTCCCCCGTGCAAAGGAAGCAGAGACAGTCACATGGGTACCAGGAAATACACTCCCCCGTGCAAAGGAAGCAGAGACAGTCACATGGGTACCGGGAAATACACTCCCCCGTGCAAAGGAAGCAGAGACAGTCACATGGGTACCGGGAAATACACTCCCCGTGCAAAGGAAGCAGAGACAGTCACATGGGTACCAGGAAATACACTCCCCCGTGCACAGGAAGCAGAGACAGTCACATGGGTAGCAGGAAATACACTCCCCGTGCAAAGGAAGCAGAGACAGTCACATGGGTACCGGGAAATACACTCCCCCGTGCAAAGGAAGCAGAGGACAGTCACACGGGTACCAGGAAATACACTCCCCCGTGCAAAGGAAGCAGAGACAGTCACACGGGTACTGGGAAATACACTCCCCCGTGCAAAGGAAGCAGAGACAGTCACATGGGTACCAGGAAATACACTCCCCCGTGCAAAGGAAGCAGAGACAGTCACATGGGTACCAGGAATACACTCCCCCGTGCACAGGAAGCAAGAGACAGTCACATGGGTACCAGGAAATACACTCCCCCGTGCAAAGGAAGCAGAGACAGTCACACGGGTACCGGGAAATACACTCCCCCGTGCAAAGGAAGCAGAGACAGTCACACGGGTACCGGGAAATACACTCCCCCGTGCAAAGGAAGCAGAGACAGTCACACGGGTACCGGGAAATACACTCCCCCGTGCAAAGGAAGCAGAGACAGTCACATGGGTACCGGGAAATACTAAGTATTATCTATTCTCAGAACTACACAGATTTGCAGAGTAATACTCAGTGTTTAGGGACAAACCGTTTATGTTTCCATATCAGTCTGTGCAGGTCACTTGTCTGTGTTTAACAATTTATATTTTTCTTTATGCTGTGCATTCAGACATTTGCCTGGTTGCTAGGGTCAGCGAGTGCCTAGCAACCTCATTCTGAATTTAAATTCCAAAACATCAAT
Source organism: Xenopus tropicalis (assembly GCF_000004195.4). Lineage (NCBI taxonomy): Eukaryota > Metazoa > Chordata > Amphibia > Anura > Pipidae > Xenopus > Xenopus tropicalis. Next base: position 2,911,937 of record NC_030679.2, on the reverse strand, counting down.
GTAGTGAATCCAGAAAGTTAATTGCAAGCTCCGGCCCTTTAATTATAGAAAGTGCTCTGGTTACAGACACACAATTACCCCCCGGGGCAGATGGCGAGAAATATAGCGCTGGGCCCGTTGGATAATAGGGATCATTAGTCGCCTGTCTGGAATAATTATCGGAGCCATTCTGCCCCCCCCCCCCCATTGTGGCAGAACCTTTGGCACTAACAGGATTAAGCGCAAATACCCTCGTCTGCCCTAAGTGGTCCGGTTGTGTAATAATGAGGCTAGTAAGCCACTGGGGCTCATTAGCAACATTTTGCAGCAACCAATCAGTGATCGGCTGTTAAAAACCAGCTACATGTTGACAAATAAATGCAAATATTTGATTGGTTGCCATGGGTTACTGCCCGTGGTTGATAAATGACTACAAGGAACCTATATTTGCACATCGGTGCTAAGTTTGCCCCAGGAACTGTAACCCTTGGCAACTATGGCTTTTAAACAGGTGACCGGTAAACTCTACCTGCTGATTGGTTGCCATGGGTTACTGCCCATGGTTGATAAATGGCTACAAGGAACCTATATTTGCACATCGGTGCTAAGTTTGCCCCAGGAGCTGTAACCCATGGCAACTATGGCTTTAAAACAGGTGACCGGTAAACTCTACCTGCTGATTGGTTGCTCTGGGTTACAGCTCCTGGGGCAAACTTTGGGCTTTTTACTACATAACCCCCTTCATGTAGTCAGTTTTACCCGGCAATCTGATTGGCCCAACTGAATTTGCCCCGTGTAGCCATTATAACTTTCCCAGAATCCCCCGGGGCACCCCCGCCAATTACAGCATAATCGCAACAATAACATTTTTCCTTTTCCTGCCTATTTATCAATAAGCGCCAACATGGCCGCCGCCCCCAGCCCCGCCCCTCCCCGCCGCGGGGCAAGTGGATTACGCTAAATGTAATCACATTTGTAGGACGGCACCAAAGCCCCGAGGGGATTAAGTACTTTCCGTGTAATTCTAATCCTCTGTCCGGATAAAAGCCGGGAATTAGGGAGGAGGGAAATCTCTGGATGTGGAAAAGGAATGGGGCAAGTGGCGACTATTCCCCTGCGGAGCGGCTCCTACGTCCTGGAACTACATGAATGGTATAGGTAATTTTCTATATTTATTTCTGCCCCGTGATTTATTGTGTTTCTTACTGTGTGCCCAGAGCATTCCCTCTCTGTATATTTGTATTTATACATATGGGTAGGGGGTGCCATAGTGTTTCCCTTAGACAGTACAGTATGGGGGTACAGCTTATTGTGTGCCCAGAACATTCCTTCTCTGTATATTTGTATTTATACATATGGGTAGGGGGTGCCATAGTGTTTCCCTTAGACAGTACAGTATGGGGGTACAGCTTATTGTGTGCCCAGAACATTCCCTCTCTGTATATTTGTATTTATACATATGGGTAGGGGGTGCCATAGTGTTTCCCTTAGACAGTACAGTATGGGGGTACAGCTTATTGTGTGCCCAGAAATTCCCTCTCTGTATATTTGTATTTATTACATATGGGTAGGGGGTGCCATAGTGTTTCCCTTAGACAGTACAGTATGGGGGTACAGCTTATTGTGTGCCCAGAACATTCCTTCTCTGTATATTTGTATTTATACATATGGGTAGGGGGTGCCATAGTGTTTCCCTTAGACAGTACAGTATGGGGGTACAGCTTATTGTGTGCCCAGAACATTCCCTCTCTGTATATTTGTATTTATACATATGGGTAGGGGGTGCCATAGTGTTTCCCTTAGACAGTACAGTATGGGGGTACAGCTTATTGTGTGCCCAGAACATTCCTTCTCTGTATATTTGTATTTATACATATGGGTAGGGGGTGCCATAGTGTTTCCCTTAGACAGTACAGGTATGGGGGTACAGCTTATTGTGTGCCCAGAACATTCCTTCTCTGTATATTTGTATTTATACATATGGGTAGGGGGTGCCATAGTGTTTCCCTTAGACAGTACAGTATGGGGGTACAGCTTATTGTGTGCCCAGAACATTCCTTCTCTGTATATTTGTATTTATACATATGGGTAGGGGGTGCCATAGTGTTTCCCTTAGACAGTACAGTATGGGGGTACAGCTTATTGTGTGCCCAGAACATTCCTTCTCTGTATATTTGTATTATACATATGGGTAGGGGTGCCATAGTGTTTCCCTTAGACAGTACAGTATGGGGGTACAGCTTATTGTGTGCCCAGAACATTCCTTCTCTGTATATTTGTATTTATACATATGGGTAGGAGGTGCCATAGTGTTTCCCTTAGTCAGTACAGTATGGGGGTACAGTTTATTGTGTGCCCAGAACATTCCTTCTCTGTATATTTGTATTTATACATATGGGTAGGGGGTGCCATAGTGTTTCCCTTAGACAGTACAGTATGGGGGTACAGCTTATTGTGTGCCCAGAACATTCCTTCTCTGTATATTTGTATTTATACATATGGGTAGGGGGTGCCATAGTGTTTCCCTTAGACAGTACAGTATGGGGGTACAGCTTATTGTGTGCCCAGAACATTCCTTCTCTGTATATTTGTATTTATACATATGGGTAGGGGGTGCCATAGTGTTTCCCTTAGACAGTACAGTATGGGGGTACAGCTTATTGTGTGCCCAGAACATTCCTTCTCTGTATATTTGTATTTATACATATGGGTAGGGGTGCCATAGTGTTTCCCTTAGACAGTACAGTATGGGGGTACAGCTTATTGTGTGCCCAAATATACAGAGAAGGAATGTTCTGGGCTATTAGGAAGGGGATTTTTTTTTTACTATTTGATACATCTTCTATTTATTTATTGTTTCTCCTTTGCTTCTAGAAAGTTCGTGCAGGAATGTCCCAGTGGACTCATCACCCTCCATGAATTTCGGAAGTATTTCTGTGACTGCACGGTGGGCACAGAATCCTCTGAATATGCAGAGAAGATATTTCGGAACCTGGATAAAAATGGGGTAAGTGAGAGACAGTGTATGTATAGTTACCATCAGCTATGGCACATAGGGATTCCCATGTACTAAGCACAATTCAGCAGGAACAGCCCCCTAAGTTTGCCCATAGCCTGTACAGAGAGATACCATAAAACTATGGCACATAGGGATTCCCCTGTACTAAGCACAATTCAGCAGGAACAGCCCCCTAAGTTTGCCCATAGCCTGTACAGAGAGATACCATAAAGCTATGGCACATAGGGATTCCCCTGTACTAAGCACAATTCAGCAGGAACAGCCCCCTAAGTTTGCCCATAGCCTGTACAGAGAGATACCATAAAACTATGGCACATAGGGATTCCCCTGTACTAAGCACAATTCAGCAGGAACAGCCCCCTAAGTTTGCCCATAGCCTGTACAGAGAGATACCATAAAACTATGGCACATAGGGATTCCCCTGTACTAAGCACAATTCAGCAGGAACAGCCCCCTAAGAGAAGAATATATTATTTCCATGGAAGGGAATAGCAGGGATATACGGAACATGTATCTGTACCCGTAGGACGGGATTGTGGATTTCCGGGAATACGTTACGGCTATCAGTATGTTGGCGCAGGGGTCCCCGGAGGAGAAGCTCCGTTGGTCGTTCGAGCTGTACGACAAGGACAGAGACGGGACAATCACTCGCTGTGAGATGTTGGACATAATGAAGGTTTGTGCAGAGGATTCTGGGATAGCAGAGCAGTTTCACATATGGGGGGGTAATAGACACACAGCATGGGGGCAAATAAAAGCCTGAGCTGTGGGAATATAATAAATAATTAAAGAATTTAGGAGTAAGTGCCCCATGGAGGGGCATTCTGGGAAATGTAGTCCATTTGCCATAGAAACAAAAAGGTCTGCCAGAAAGTGACGCTCTCATGTTGTTACATTCTCAGGCCGTTTACAAAATGAGTTTGGCGACTTCTCTGGCGCAGTCCAACCCCCCGACGGCCGAGGAATGTACCAACCGGATCTTTATTCGACTGGACAAGGACCACGATGGTAAGTGGGGGCACTGGGATGGGACATGGGCACCCCATAATCCCACTAGTCAGAGCTGTACATATAACCAGTGGGGGGTTTGTTTCATGGTCACATCCATTGTCTTTATGGGCAGGGTGGGGTTTAGCCCACAAGCAGGAAATAGGGCAGAGAGGAGAGCTGAGTATTGGTTAGTACTGCTGGCACAGACTAATGGAACTAGGGCTGGTTATATGGGGGTACTAGGGCTGGTTATATGGGGGTACTAGGGCTGGTTATATGGGGGTACTAGGGCTGGTTATATGGGGGAACTAGGGCTGGTTATATGGGGGTACTAGGGCTGGTTATATGGGGGAACTAGGGCTGGTTATCATGGGGGAACTAGGGCTGGTTATATGGGGGTACTAGGGCTGGTTATATGGGGGTACTAGGGCTGGTTATATGGGGAATACATGGGTATATATGGGTACTAGGGCTTATATGGGGGTACTAGGGCTGGTTATATACTAGGGCTGGTTATATACTAGGGCTGGTGGGGGTACTATATGGGGTACTAGGGCTGGTTATATGGGGGTACTAGGGCTGGTTATATGGGGGAACTAGGGCTGGTTATATGGGGGTACTATGGCTGGTTATATGGGGAAACTAGGGCTGGTTATATGGGGGAACTAGGGCTGGTTATATGGGGGTACTAGGGCTGGTTATATAGGGTACTAGGGCTGTTATATGGGGGTACTAGGGCTGGTTATATGGGGGTACTAGGGCTGGTTATATGGGGAACTAGGGCTGGTTATATGGGGTATATGGCTGGTTATATGGGGAAACTAGGGCTGGTTATATGGGGGAACTAGGGCTGGTTATATGGGGTACTAGGGCTGGTTATATGGGGAACTAGGGCTGGTTATATGGGGAACTAGGGCTGGTTATATGGGGGTACTAGGGCTGGTTATATGGGGAACTAGGGCTGGTTATATGGGGGAACTAGGGCTGGTTATATGGGGGTACTAGGGCTGGTTATATGGGGGAACTAGGGCTGGTTATATGGGGGTACTAGGGCTGGTTATATGGGGTACTATGGCTGGTTATATGGGAAACTAGGGCTGGTTATATGGGGGAACTAGGGCTGGTTATATGGGGGTACTAGGGCTGGTTATATGGGGAAACTAGGGCTGGTTATATGGGGGAACTAGGGCTGGTTATATGGGGAAACTAGGGCTGGTTATATGGGGGAACTAGGGCTGGTTATATGGGGGAACTAGGGCTGGTTATATGGGGTACTAGGGCTGGTTATATGGGGGTACTAGGGCTGGTTATATGGGGGTACTAGGGCTGGTTATATGGGGGAACTAGGGCTGGTTATATGGGGGAACTAGGGCTGGTTATATGGGGGTACTAGGGCTGGTTATATGGGGGTACTAGGGCTGGTTATATGGGGGAACTAGGGCTGGTTATATGGGGGAACTAGGGCTGGTTATATGGGGGAACTAGGGCTGGTTATATGGGGGTACTAGGGCTGGTTATATGGGCGGTACTAGTCTGGTTATATGGGGGTACTAGGGCTGGTTATATGGGGAACTAGGGCTGGTTATATGGGGGGTACTAGGGCTGGTTATATGGGGGTACTAGTCTGGTTATATGGGGAACTAGGGCTGGTTATATGGGGGTACTAGGGCTGGTTATATGGGGGTACTAGGGCTGGTTATATGGGGGTACTAGGGCTGGTTATATGGGGGAACTAGGGCTGGTTATATGGGGGAACTAGGGCTGGTTATATGGGGGTACTAGGGCTGGTTATATGGGGTACTAGGGCTGGTTATATGGGCTGGTTATATGGGGGGGGTTACTAGGGCTGGTTATATGGGGGAACTAGGGCTGGTTATATGGGGGTACTAGGGCTGGTTATATGGGGGTACTAGGGCTGGTTATATGGGGAACTAGGGCTGGTTATATAGGGTACTAGGGCTGGTTATATGGGGTACTAGGGCTGGTTATATTATAAGGGCTGGTTATATGGGGGTACTAGGGCTGGTTATATGGGGTACTAGGGCTGGTTATATGGGGGTACTAGGCTGGTTATATGGGGTACGAGGGCTGGTTACATGGGGGAACTAGGCTGGTTATATGGGGGCTGGTTATATGGGGGTACTAGGGGGTACTAGGGCTGGTTATATGGGAAACTATGGCTGGTTATATGGGGGCACTAGGGCTGGTTATATGGGGTACTAGGGCTGGTTATATGGGGGTACTAGGCTGGTTATATGGGGAACTATGGCTGGTTATATGGGGGTACTAGGGCTGTATATGGGGGAACTAGGGCTGGTTATATGGGGAAACTATGGCTGGTTATATGGGGGGTACTAGGGCTGGTTATATGGGGTACTAGGGCTGGTTATATGGGGAAACTATGGCTGGTTATATGGGGCACTAGGGCTGGTTATATGGGGTACTAGGGCTGGTTATATGGGGAAACTATGGCTGGTTATATGGGGGTACTAGGGCTGGTTATATGGGGGAACTAGGGCTGGTTATATGGGGAAACTATGGCTGGTTATATGGGGTACTAGGGCTGGTTATATGGGGTACTAGGGCTGGTTATATGGGGAAACTATGGCTGGTTATATGGGGGCACTAGGGCTGGTTATATGGGGGTACTAGGGCTGGTTATATGGGGGTACTAGGGCTGGTTATATGGGGGAACTAGGGCTGGTTATATGGGGCACTAGGGCTGGTTATATGGGGTACTAGGGCTGGTTATATGTGGGAACTAGGGCTGTTTTATGGGGAAAGGGGGGTACTAGGGCTGGTTATATGGGGGCACTAGGGCTGGTTATATGGGGGTACTAGGGCTGGTTATATGGGGGAACTAGGGCTGGTTATATGGGGAACTAGGGCTGGTTATATATGGGGGTACTAGGGCTGGTTATATGGCGGTTACTAGGGCTGGTTATATGGGGTACTAGGGCTGGTTATATGTGGGAACTAGGGCTGTTATATGGGGGACTAGGGCTGGTTATATTGGGGTACTAGGGCTGGTTATATGGGGGTACTAGGGCTGGTTATATGGGGGTACTAGGGCTGGTTTATGGGGGAACTAGGGCTGGTTATATGGGGGTACGAGGGCTGGTTACATGGGGTATATACTAGGGCTGGTTATATAGGGGTACTAGGGCTGGTTATATGGGGGTTACTAGGGCTGGTTATATGGGGTACTAGGGCTGGTTATATGGGGAAACTAGGGCTGGTTATATGGGTGGCTGGTACTAGGGCTGGTTATATGGGGAACTAGGGCTGGTTATATGGGGGTACTAGGGCTGGTTATATGGGGGTACTAGGGCTGGTTATATGGGGGTACTAGGGCTGGTTATATGGGGGTACTAGGGCTGGTTATATGGGGGAACTAGGGCTGGTTATATGGGGGAACTAGGGCTGGTTATATGGGGATACTAGGGCTGGTTATATGGGGGTACTAGGGCTGGTTATATGGGGGTACTAGGCTGGTTATATGGGGAACTAGGGCTGGTTATATGGGGGTACTAGGGCTGGTTATATGGGGAAACTAGGGCTGGTTATATGGGGGTACTAGGGCTGGTTATATGGGGGTACTAGGGCTGGTTATATGGGGGTACTAGGGCTGGTTATATGGGGGAACTAGGGCTGGTTATATGGGGGTACTAGGGCTGGTTATATGGGGGTACTAGGGCTGGTTATATGGGGGAACTAGGGCTGGTTATATGGGGGTACTAGGGCTGGTTTATGGGGGGAGCAGATATTTATTGTGCCCCCCGTGTGTTTCCCCCCAGCTCTGATCAGCCTGCAGGAATTCATAGATGGGTCCCTGGATGACGATTGGATACGGGACATGTTGGAATGTGACCTGCGGACCCTCCATGTCCAGAGACCCCACAAACATATCCACCTGCTCTCCCACTCCTCCCGGGACAACCTGTTCCTCAATGAATTCAGCCAAGAGCATCAATAGAACCAGCCGGAACCTATTTATTCCCCGAGCAGAATCTCCCGCCCCCCCCCCCCCCATTCCCCCAATGGTGTTTATATTCTGTGCAGGGGGGGCACCCCTTCATTTTTTTACTTTGGATTTGTATTTGTCTAAATGAAACATTAAGATTTGATTATTCATTATTTTCCTCTTGTTCTGTTTATCTGTGAGGAGTAACTGGCTCTCTTATCCACCCCTAACCCTCCTATTGTTCTATAGGGATTCCCCTGTACTAAGCACAATTCAGCAGAAACAGCCCCCTAAGTTTGCCCATAGCCTGTACAGAGAGATACCATAAAACTATGGCACATAGGGATTCCCCTGTACTAAGCACAATTCAGCAGGAACAGCCCCCTAAGTTTGCCCATAGCCTGTACAGAGAGATACCATAAAACTATGGCACATAAGGATTCCCCTGTACTAAGCACAATTCAGCAGGAACAGCCCCCTAAGTTTGCCCATAGCCTGTACAGAGAGATACCATAAAACTATGGCACATAAGGATTCCCCTGTACTAAGCACAATTCAGCAGGAACAGCCCCCTAAGTTTGCCCATAGCCTGTACAGAGAGATACCATAAAACTATGGCACATAAGGATTCCCCTGTACTAAGCACAATTCAGCAGGAACAGCCCCCTAAGTTTGCCCATAGCCTGTACAGAGAGATACCATAAAACTGTGGCACAGAAGGATTCCCCTGTACTAAGCACAATTCAGCAGGAACAGCCCCCTAAGTTTGCCCATAGCCTGTACAGAGAGATACCATAAAACTATGGCACATAAGGATTCCCCTGTACTAAGCACAATTCAGCAGGAACAGCCCCCTAAGTTTGCCCATAGCCTGTACAGAGAGATACCATAAAACTATGGCACATAAGGATTCCCCTGTACTAAGCACAATTCAGCAGGAACAGCCCCCTAAGTTTGCCCATAGCCTGTACAGAGAGATACCATAAAACTATGGCACATAAGGATTCCCCTGTACTAAGCACAATTCAGCAGGAACAGCCCCCTAAGTTTGCCCATAGCCTGTACAGAGAGATACCATAAAACTGTGGCACAGAAGGATTCCCCTGGAGTCTAGAAGGGGAACTTTCTAGATCAGTGTTTTTCAACCTTTTTTGGGCAAAGGCACACTTGTTTCATGAAAAAAATCACGAGGCACACCACCATTAGAAAGTGTTAAAAAATGTAACTCTGTGCCTATATTGACTATATATAAAGTAATTCTCTTGAATAGGAATCAAATAAACACAAAGAAAGTATTTTCCGGGACATTTTCTCCACAAACCCACCCCCCCACTGATTTTTTTTTTTTTTTTTTATACACACAAAAATTTTATATTATATATATATTATTATTAATTGTTTTCTTACATGTCAGGCTGCGGCATCCAGGGGTGTCCCGGGATTGTCCTCCGGTGGGGAGTAGGGCGGCTGTGCATGGGCCTGGCCCCTGGTGGATCTGGTCTGTCGGGGCAGGGCCTGGGCAGTTGCTCCCCCCGGTCGGGTTGTGCCAGGGCAGGATAGTGCTGCCTCTCCTCTCTGGTTGCTCCGCCCTCCTGGATCCGATGCCGGAGTGACGATTTCCGGCAGGGGCGGGCCAAGCCGACCGGGCGCCCTAGGCAACCCGGTCGGCAAACTCCGCCCACCACCCCCCGAACGGCGCATGCGCGACAATGCACAGGAGGCGGTGCAGGGGGGGCGGGGCGGTTAGTTCAGTCATTGCCTCCGCCGCTAATGACAAGCGGCGGAGGCAATGACAAAGTAGCGCTAGGGGTAGGCAGGAGAGGCTCCTGCCTGGCGCCCCTCCATCGTTGCGCCCTAGGCAGCTGCCTCTTCTGCCTACCCCTAGTTCCGGCCCTGATTTCCGGGCATCAGGGAGCCAGGAAGTGGAAGGTGTCCCAGAGGGGACCGGGGGAGTCTTGTCTTCACCTACAGCACACCAGGCAACATCTCGCGGCACACTAGTGTGCCGCGGAACAGCGGTTGAAAAACGCTGTTCTAGAGGTTGGTAAAATAATGTTCTAGATTATACAAGTGGTTAAAAGGCAACAATGTGAATGTTCCAGAGACTAGATAGTGTAACTAATTCTAAATGGGGAATGCAGAATGCTCCATAGACCAGAAAAAGAATGTTCCAGAGACTAGAGGAAGATTGTTCTAGTCTCTAGAGGCCAACAACTCAAGGTTCTAGGTCATACAAGGAAAGGCTAAATGGAGAATTTTAGAAATCATCTGAAGCTCTTAGGGATGGACGCCATGATATGAGCCTCTGCCTTTGGGTTGGACTGGGTATTAGTTATTCCGTTATATTAGTAGACAGGAATAATCCAGACAAACAAGTTGGGGTTTAGGCAGGAACAGCCTGCAGACAGACACACCATGTCCTATGGGAATGAGAAGCGCCTCGTTCATTGGTCGAGTACAAGTCATGGGCAGAGTCCTTATCTCAATGGAGACCAAAGTAAAGATGGCGGAAGGGAATTGGCCTCTAACGGGAGGAATAAAGGCTGCTTGGGGGTCTCTGAAGGGCAAAGAAGAGTCAAAGACCATAAAGCACAAACACTGGTTCCCAGGCAATACGGCCCCCCTGCTTTGCCTATTGGTGAAAGGGTAGGTTACAATAAACCAATAAGAGACCCCCCATCCCACCATCATTCTACTGAGCCCCTCCCACTTTCAACCTTCATTTCCGATGACTCGGGTATAAAACATGCGGCAAAACCGGATTCCTGAACCCGAATCTGCGATGTGTATCTTGTCTTCTGATTGGTTTTGGGCGCCCAATGCATAAAGAATGTTCTCTCTGACACGTGTTCTGATTTTATGGCACTCGAGGTTAGTGCTTTGTGGCACGAGATGTCAGAACAGGAATCAATCAGAACTTTAAAGGAGAACTAAACCCCCCAAACGATGTAGATCTCTATAAAAATATATTTTGCATAAAAACAGTTCCTGGGCTGCTCTCTTTCCCATGGTCAGGCAGGAACCTCCCCCTGGGTAAGTGAATCCAATCTCCCCCCAGTACTTACCCAGGTACAGAGCTCTGATTCTCTGTACTTCCTGCTCCTGGGCTGCTCTCTTTCCCATGGTCAGGCAGGAACCCCCCCACCCCCGGGTAAGTGAATCCAATCTCCCCCCAGTACTTACCCAGGTACAGAGCTCTGATTCTCTGTACTTCCTGCTCCTGGGCTGCTCTCTTTCCCATGGACAGGCAGGAACCTCCCCCTGGGTAAGTGAATCCAATCTCCCCCAGTACTTACCCAGGTACAGAGCTCTGATTCTCTGTACTTCCTGCTCCTGGGCTGCTCTCTTTCCCATGGTCAGACAGGAACCTCCCCCTGGGTAAGTGAATCCAATCTCCCCCCAGTACTTACCCAGGTACAGAGCTCTGATTCTCTGTACTTCCTGCTCCTGGGCTGCTCTCTTTCCCATGGTCAGACAGGAACCTCCCCCTGGGTAAGTGAATCCAATCTCCCCCCAGTACTTACCCAGGTACAGAGCTCTGATTCTCTGTACTTCCTGCTCCTGGGCTGCTCTCTTTCCCATGGTCACACATTCATTCTCAGCTAATTATTGGCTGGAAGTCGCTGCTCTGAATAATCCAACCAATCAGAAGCCACTCAGTGTTTCCTTACAGAGCAATTGATCGTTACTGAGTTGAAATAAACACCAATTAAATTAATGAGACGAGAGGAACTTGGAATGAACCTTATTTGCCTAATTAATCTCACTCATGTGACGAGCTGAATTCACTAATTAACAATAAACACTTATAAAACCCCATCAGACTGAGCAAGGGGGGGGCATGTTCCGTGTCACTTCCAGAACCCCCACAATTCATCTTGAGCTCCCGCCGGGGTCTCGTTGCACCGGAGCTGCCATAATACCCCGAGGGGGCAAATACGGGAACTGAAATAAATTAAAGGCCAAGTTGCACAATAAAGCTCCGAACGGCAACTGCGTTACCCATAGCAACGAACAGGGGGAGGGGCACGTTTAGCCTCCGAAATAAACATGGAAAGCAACTAGGGCTGTGTTGGCTAAATAGTGCTATCACTGAGGCCTTCCTGCCCTACTGTCCCCATCTTGCCCTACTGTCCCCATCTTGCCCTACTGTCTCCATCTTGCCCTACTGTCCCCATCTTGCCCTACTGTCCCCATCTTGCCCTACTGTCCCCATCTTGCCCTACTGTCTCCATCTTGCCCTACTGTCCCCATCTTGCCCTACTGTCTCCATCTTGCCCTACTGTCTCCATCTTGCCCTACTGTCTCCATCTTGCCCTACTGTCCCCATCTTGCCCTACTGTCCCCATCTTGCCCTACTGTCTCCATCTTGCCCTACTGTCTCCATCTTGCCCTACTGTCCCCATCTTGCCCTACTGTCCCCATCTTGCCCTACTGTCTCCATCTTGCCCTACTGTCCCCATCTTGCCCTACTGTCCCCATCTTGCCCTACTGTCTCCATCTTGTCCTACTGTCCCCATCTTGTCCTACTGTCTCCATCTTGTCCTATTGTCCCCATCTTGTCCTACTGTCCGCATCTTGTCCTACTGTCTCCATCTTGTCCTACTGTCCCCATCTTGCCCTACTGTCCCCATCTTGTCCTACTGTCCCCATCTTGTCCTACTGTCTCCATCTTGTCCTACTGTCCCCATCTTGTCCTACTGTCCCCATCTTGTCCTACTGTCTCCATCTTGCCCTACTGTCCCCATCTTGTTCTACTGTCCCCATCTTGTCCTACTGTCCCCATCTTGTCCCTACTGTCTCACTCTTGTCCTACTGTCCCCATCATGTCCTACTGTCCCCATCTTGTCCTACTGTCCCCATCTTGTTCCTACTGTCTCCATCTTGCCCTACTGTCCCCATCTTGTCCTACTGTCCCCATCTTGTCCTACTGTCCCCATCTTGTCTACTGTCTCCATCTTGTCCTACTGTCCCCCATCTTGCTCCTACTGTCTCCATCTTGTCTACTGTCTCCATTTGCCTACTGTCCCCATCTTGCCCTACTGTCCCCATCTTGTCCTACTGTCCCCATCTTGCCCTACTGTCCCATCTTGCCCTACGTCCCATCTTGCCTCTGTCCCATCTTGCCCTACTGTTCTCCCATCTTGCCCTTACTGTCCCCATCTTGTCCTACTGTCCCCATCTTGTCCTACTGTCCCCATCTTGTCCTACTGTCCCCATCTGCCCTACTGTCCCCATCTTGCCCTACCGTCCCCATCTTGCCCTACCGTCCCCATCTGTGTCCTACCAGTCTCCCCCCATTTTTCTTTTTGGCCCCTTACTATCTTGGTCCCATCTTGCCCTACTGTCCCATCTTGTCCTACTGTCCCCTCTTGCCCTACTGTCTCCATCCTTGCCCTACTGTCACTGCCCTACTGTCTATCTTGCCCTAATGATCCCATCTTGTCTATCTCTCTCTTT
>NC_030679.2:2880220-2897525 GCF_000004195.4 Xenopus tropicalis | reverse complement strand
AGGGGGTATATCTGTGCCTATATATTATACAGTTACATTATGTGCATATATGATATGGGGTTACACTGTGACAGTGGGGGGGGGCTGGGGAAAGAGGGGGTATATCTGTGCTATATATTATACAGTTACATTATGTGCATTAATGATATGGGGGTTACACTGTGACAGTGGGGGGGGGGGGGGGGGCTGCGTGAAAGATTGCGGGGGTATATCTGTGCCTATATATTATACATTACATTATGTGCATATATGATTATGGGGGTTACACTGTGACAGTGGGGGGGGGGGGGCTGGGGGAAAGATGGGGCGGTTATATCTGTGCCTATATATTAATACAGTTACATTATGTGCATATATGATATGGGGTTACACTGTGACAGTGGGGGGGGGGCTGGGGGAAAATGGGGGTATATCTGTGCCTATATTATATACAGTTACATTATGTGCAATTATAGATATGGGGTTACACTGTGACAGTGCGGGGTGGGGGAAAGATGGGGGGTATATCTGTGCCTATATATATACAGTTACATTATGTGCATATATGATATCGGGGTTACACTGTGACAGTGGGGGGGGGCTGGGGAAAGATGGGGGTATATCTGTGCCTATATATTATACAGTTACATTATGTGCATATATGATATGGGGGTTACACTGTGACAGGTGGGGGGCTGGGGGAAAGATGGGGGTATATTCTGTGCCTATATATTATACAGTTACATTAGTTGCATATATGATATGGGGGTTACACTGTGACAGTGGGGGGGGGCTGGGGAAAAAGATGGGGGTATATCTGTGCCTATATATTAATCAGTACATTATGTGCATATATGATATGGGGTTACACTGTGACAGGGGGGGGGGGCTGGGGAAAGATGGGGTATAATCTGTGCCTATATATTATACAGTTACATTATGTGCATATATGATATGGGGGTTACACTGTGACAGTGGGGGGGGGGGGGGGGAAAGATGGGGGGTATATCTGTGCCTATATATTTTATACAGTTACATTATGTGCATTATATGAATATGGGGGTTACACTGTGACGATGGGGCGGGGGGCTGGGGGAAAGATGGGGTATATCTGTGCCTATATATTATACAGTTACATTATGTGCATATATGATATGGGGTTACACTGTGACAGTGGGGGGGGGGGGGGGAAAATGGGGGGTATATCTGTGCCTATATATTATACAGTTACATTATGTGCATATATGATATGGGGTTACACTGTGACAGGGGGGGGGGCTGGGGAAAGATGGGGTAATCTGTGCCTATATATTATTACAGTGTACATTATGTGCATATATGATATGGGGGTTACACTGTGACATGTGGGGGGGGGGCTGGGAAGATGGGGGTATATCTGTGCCTATATAATTATACAGTTACATTATGTGCATATATATTGGGGTTACACTGTGACAGTGGGGGGGGGCTGGGAAAGATGGGGGTATATCGTGCCTATATATTATACAGTTACATTATGTGATATATGATATGGGGTTACACTGTGACAGTGGGGGGGGGGGCTGGGGAAAGATGGGGGGTATATCTTGTGCTATATATTATACAGTTACATTATGTGCAATAATATGAATGGGGTTACACTGTGACAGTGGGGGGGGGGCTGGGGAAAGATGGGGTATATCTGTGCCTATATATTATACAGTTACATTATGTGGCATATATGATATGGGGGTTACACTGTGACAGTGGGGGGGGGGGGGCGGTGGGGAAAGATGGGGGTATTATCTGTTGCCTATATATTATACAGTTACATTATGTGCATATATGATATGGGGTTAACACTGTGACAGTGGGGGGGGGGGGGCTGGGGAAAGATGGGGGTATATCTGTGCCTATATATATACAGTTACAATTATGTGCATATATGATATGGGGGTTACACTGTGACAGTGGGGGGGGGGGGGGGCTGGTGAAAGATGGGGGTATATCTGTGCCTATATATTATACATTACAATTATGTGCAATGTTAAATGGGGGTTACACTGTGGACGTGGGGGGGGGCTGGGGAAAGATGGGGTATATCTGTGCCTATATATTATACAGTTACATTATGTGCATAAATATTTGGGGAAAATATGGGGTTTACACTGTGACAGTGGGGGGGGGGGCTGGGGAAAGATGGGGGTATATCTGTGCCTAATATTATACAGTTACATTATGTGCATATATGATATGGGGTTACACTGTGACAGTGGGGGGGGGCTGGGGGAAAGATTGGGTATATCTGTGCCTATATATTATACAGTTACATTATGTGCATATATGATATGGGGTTACACTGTGACAGGGGGGGGGGGGGGGGGCTGGTGAAAGATGGGGGGTATATCTGTGCCTATATATTATACAGTTACATTATGTGCATATATGATATGGGGTTACACTGTGACAGTGGGGGGGGGGGGGCGGTGAAGATGGGGGTATATCTGTGCCATATATATTATACAGTTACATTATTGCAATATATGATATGGGGTACACTGTGACAGTGGGGGGGGGGAAAGAGGGGGGATATCTGGTGCTATATATTATACAGTTACATTTGTGCATATATGATATGGGGTTACACTGTGACAGTGGGGGGGGCTGGGGGAAAGATGGGGGCTATATCTGTGCCTATATATTATACAGTTACATTATGTGCATATATGATATGGGGGTTACACTGTGACAGTGGGGGGGGGGGAAAGATGGGGGGTATATCTGTCCGTATATATTAACAGTTACATTATGGCTATATATGATATGGGGGTTACACTGTGACAGTGGGGGGGGCTGGGGAAAGATGGGGGGTATATCTGCTGGCTATTATATATACAGTTACATTATGTGCATATATGATATGGGGTTACACTGTGACAGCTGGGGGCGGGGGAAAGATGGGGGGTATATCTGTGCCTATATATACAGTTACATTATGTGCATATATGATATGGGGGTTACACTGTGACAGTGGGGGGGGGCTGGGAAAGATGGGGTATATCTGTTGCCTATATATTATACAGTTACATTATGTGCATATATGATATGGGGGTTACACTGTGACGGGGGGGTGGGGAAAGATGGGGGATATCTGTGCCTATATATATTATACAGTTACATTAGGCATATATGATATGGGGTTTACAACTGTGACAGTGGGGGGCGGGGGGGAAGATGGGGGGTATATCTGTGCCTATATATTATACAGTTCATTATGTGCATATATGATATGGGGGTTACCACTGTGACAGTGGGGGGGGGGGGGAAGATGGGGGGGTATACTGTGCCTATATATTAACAGTTACATTATGTTGCATATATGATATGGGGGTTACACTGTGACAGTGGGGGGGGGGAAGATGGGGGGTATATCTGGCCTATATATTATACAGTTACATTATGTGCAATATATGATATGGGGTTACACTGTGACAGTGGGGGGGGGCTGGGGGAAAGATGGGGTATATCTGGCCTATATTATACAGTTACATTATGTGCATATATGATATGGGGGTTACACTGTGACAGTGGGGGGGGGGAAAGATGGGGGTATATCTGTGCCTATATATTATACAGTTACATTATGTGCATATATGATATGGGGGTTACACTGTGACAGTGGGGGGGTGGGGGAAAGATGGGGGGTATATCTGTGCCTATAATATATATTTACAGTTACATTATGTGCATATATTGATATGGGGGTTACACGTGACAGTGGGGGGGGGGGGAGATGGGGGTATATCTGTGCCCATATATTATACAGTTACATTATGTGCCATATATGATATGGGGTTACACTGTGACAGTGGGGGGGGGGGGGAAGATGGGGTATATCTGTGCCTATAATTATACAGTTACATTATGTGCATTATATGATATGGGGGTTACACTGTGACAGTGGGGGGCGGGGGAAAGATGGGGGGTATATCTGTGCTATATATTTATACAGTACATTATGCTGCATATATGATATGGGGGTTACACTGTGGACAGTGGGGGGGGGGGAAAGATGGGGGTATATCTGTGCCTATATATTATACAGTTACATTATGGCATATATGATATGGGGTTACACTGTACAGTGGGGGGGGGCGGGAAAGATGGGTATATCTGTGCCTATATTATACAGTTACATTATGTGCATATATGATATGGGGGGGTTACACTGTGACAGTGGGGGGGGCTGGGGGAAAGATGGGGGGTATATCTGTGCCATATATTATACAGTTACATTATGTGCATATATGATATGGGGTTACACTGTGACAGTGGGGGGGGTGGGGAAAGATTGGGGGGTTATATCTGGACCTATATTATGATACAGTTACATTATGTGCATATATTGATATGGGGGTACACTTGTGACAGTGGGGGCTGGGGGAAGATGGGGGGTATTATCTGTGCCTAGTATATTATTACAGTTCATATGTGATATATGATATGGGTTACACTGTGGACAGTGGGGGGGGGGGGGAAAAAGCATGGGGGTATATCTGTGCCTATATATTATACAGTTACATTATGTGCATATATGATATGGGGGTTACACTGTGACAGTGGGGGGGGGGAAAGATGGGGGGTATATCTGTGCCTATATATTATACAGTTACATTATGTGCATATATGATATGGGGGTTACACTGTGACAGTGGGGGGGGGGGGCTGGGGGAAAGATGGGGGGTATATCTGTGCCTATATATTATACAGTTACATTATGTGCATATATGATATGGGGGTTACACTGTGACAGTGGGGGGGGGGCAGTCCCTATGGGAGACAATGATTGCTGTTGATTGGGCGCCTGGTTACTGAGAAGCAGAATGGGGTTGCCAGGAAACGGGAGTGTTTATTTGGGTAGGACACACGCCCGGTGACAGTTTGGGGACAGACAGGGGAGGAAGAAACTGCAGAAAGGTAAATATCACATCTGATCTTTGGTCAATTCTCTCCGTTACACTATTTGCTGATTCTGATTACCAATCACGTGGGGATTTCCCATGAGCCTCAGCGCCAGGCAGTTCCGCTAGTGACAGCCAATCCCCTTCCTTTAAATGATAAATCCATTGGGTTCCCCAGACTCAGACACCACAGATGAAGAGACATCTCACCATTTTCACTTTCCAACCAGAGTAACATCCCCAGTGATTCCCATTCCCAGGGAACCCACAGCCCAGTGTATCCGGGCGGCCAAAGTGGCCAGCAGGCGGCGCTTTTGCTTCCAGGCCAATATATGAGTAGATTAATAACTGCAGAGCATTAGAACATTCCCAGGACCAGACCAACCTGTAGCCAATCAGAGCATTAGAACATTCCCAGGGCCAGACCAACCTGTAGCCAATCAGAGCATTAGAACATTCCCAGGGCCAGACCAACCTGTAGCCAATCAGAGCATTAGAACATTCCCAGGGCCAGACCAACCTGTAGCCAATCAGAGCATTAGAACATTCCCAGGGCCAGACCAACCTGTAGCCAATCAGAGCATTAGAACATTCCCAGGGCCAGACCAACCTGTAGCCAATCAGAGCATTAGAACATTCCCAGGGCCAGACCAACCTGTAGCCAATCAGAGCATTAGAACATTCCCAGGGCCAGACCAACCTGTAGCCAATCAGAGCATTAGAACATTCCCAGGGCCAGACCAACCTGTAGCCAATCAGAGCATTAGAACATTCCCAGGGCCAGACCAACCTGTAGCCAATCAGAGCATTAGAACATTCCCAGGGCCAGACCGACCTGTAGCCAATCAGAGCATTAGAACATTCCCAGGGCCAGACCCACCTGTAGCCAATCAGAGCATTAGAACATTCCCAGGGCCAGACCCACCTGTAGCCAATCAGAGCATTAGAACATTCCCAGGGCCAGACCGACCTGTAGCCAATCAGAGCATTAGAACATTCCCAGGGCCAGACCAACCTGTAGCCAATCAGAGCATTAGAACATTCCCAGGGCCAGACCAACCTGTAGCCAATCAGAGCATTAGAACATTCCCAGGGCCAGACCAGCCTGTAGCCAATCAGAGCATTAGAACATTCCCAGGGCCAGACCAGCCTGTAGCCAATCAGAGCATTAGAACATTCCCAGGGCCAGACCAACCTGTAGCCAATCAGAGAATTAGAACATTCCCAGGGCCAGACCAACCTGTAGCCAATCAGAGAATTAGAACATTCCCAGGGCCAGACCAACCTGTAGCCAATCAGAGAATTAGAACATTCCCAGGGCCAGACCCACCTGTAGCCAATCAGAGCATTAGAACTTTCCCAGGGCCAGACCAACCTGTAGCCAATCAGAATATCCAGAATCTAATGGATCAGTAACCCCGAAACATAAGGAAATGGTTCTGTATATATATATATATATTTGCTGCTGTCTGATGAACATTATGGCTTTACTTGCCCTTTAATTTCCCTCACACAATGTTCCTATTGCTCCCGGTGACGCAGGGAATAACCGTTACCCGTCACTGGGGGCCATTGATTGGGCGCAGGTTTACGGCTCCCTGGGGCTGCCGCGCACCCCCTCACATAAATCAGCCGCTCACTGACGTACAATGAGCCTCAGTCACTGCTTTCTGGCGGCCAATCGTTACCCTGACGCAGATTCTCCCCCTTCTCATTGGCAGTTATTCTCGGAAGAGTCCAACGGCCGGACCTTGGTGGGGCGGCTGGAGTCGGAACACAGGAGGGAAGGGCAGCGGCTGATCTTTCCCCCAAGCCCCCCCACTGTCACACGTGTAACCCCCATATCAATAATAATGCACATAAATGTAACTGTATAATTATAGGCAGCAGATATACCCCCCATCTTCCCCAGCCCCCCCCCCCCCTGTACACAGTGTAACCCCCATATCATATATGCACATAATGTAACTGTATAATATATAGGCACAGATATACCCCCCATCTTTCCCCAGCCCCCCCCCACTGTCACAGTGTAACCCCCAATATCATATATGCACATAATGTAACTGTATAATATATAGGCACAGATATACCCCCATCTTTCCCCACCCCCCCACTGTCACAGTGTAACCCCCATTTCATATATGCACATAATGTAACTGTATAATATATAGGCACAGATATACCCCCCATCTTTCACCCAGCCCCCCCCCCCCCCCCACTGTCACAGTGTAACCCCCATATCATATATGCACATAATGTAACTGTATAATATATAGGCACAGATATACCCCCCATCTTTCCCCCAGCCACCCCCCCCACTGTCACAGTGTAACCCCCATATCATATATGCACATAATGTAACTGTATAATATATATAGGCACAGATATACCCCCATCTTTCCCCAGCCCCCCCCCCACTGTCACAGTGTAACCCCCATATCATATATGCACATAATGTAACTGTATTATATATAGGCACAGATATACCCCCATCTTTCCCCCCCCCCCCCCACTGTCACAGTGTAACCCCATTTCATATATGCACATAATGTAACTGTATAATATATAGGCACAGATATACCCCCCCATCTTTCCCCCAGCCCCCCCCCCCCCACTGTCACAGTGTAACCCCCATATCATATATGCACATAATGTAACTGTATAATATATAGGCACAGATATACCCCCATCTTTCCACCCCCCCCCCACTGTCACAGTGTAACCCCCATATCATATATGCACATAATGTAACTGTATAATATATAGGCACAGATATACCCCCCATCTTTCACCCAGCCCCCCCCCCCCCCACTGTCACAGTGTAACCCCATATCATATATGCACATAATGTAACTGTATAATATATAGGCACAGATATACCCCCCCATCTTTCCCCCAGCCCCCCCCCCCCACTGTCACAGTGTAACCCCCATATCATATATGCACATAATGTAACTGTATAATATATAGGCACAGATATACCCCCATCTTTCCCCCCCCCCCCCCACTGTCACAGTGTAACCCCCATATCATATATGCACATAATGTAACTGTATAATATATAGGCACAGATATACCCCCCATCTTTTCCCCAGCCCCCCCCCCACTGTCACAGTGTAACCCCCATATCATATATGCACATAATGTAACTGTATAATATATAGGCACAGATATACCCCAATCTTTCCCCCAGCCCCCCCCCCCACTGTCACAGTGTAACCCCCATATCATATATGCACATAATGTAACTGTATAATATATAGGCACAGATATACCCCCCATCTTTCCCCCAGCCCCCCCCCCCACTGTCACAGTGTAACCCCCATATCATATATGCACATAATGTAACTGTATAATATATAGGCACAGATATACCCCCATCTTTCACCCAGCCCCCCCCCCCCCCCCCCCACTGTCACAGTGTAACCCCCATATCATATATGCACATAATGTAACTGTATAATATATAGGCACAGATATAGCCCCCATCTTTCCCCCAGCCCCCCCCCCACTGTCACAGTGTAACCCCCATATCATATATCCACAGGAGCTTACACTCATATCTCCATCACCCTATTGTCGGTTCAGTAAGGGGCCAATATCAGTGTGGGTTTGGGTTGGGGAAGGGGCAGATGGAGGGAAGTGACGGGGGGGGGGGTAACAGTCCGTGCAGTTGGGGTCACTGTTGTCAATGTTTTAGTCGAATAAAAGTCAGAGTCCCACACACTGGAGATGGAATGTTACTACTGAATGTTTAAATGATAGTTTTACACTGCCATCTAGTGGCAATAATGGATGGGCATTAAACCAACCTCTCTTACAGATATAACACAAATAAAAAATACACTTGCCTAATGGGATGGGATAGGGGCCCACAGGGTAGGGGTGTGTGTAAAAAGACTTAGAGACAACTGGGGGGTAAGATCAGGGGGCTCTGAGTGGGGGCAGCATCGGAAGACCAACCTCAGGGCAGCCCGGGGCTCAGAATCACCCCTGACAAAGATGGAGACAGTAGGGCAAGATGGGGACACTAGGGCAAGATGGGGACAGTAGGGCAAGATGGGGACAGTAGGGCAAGATGGGGACAGTAGGGCAAGATGGGGACAGTAGGGCAAGATGGGGACAGTAGGGCAAGATGGGGACAGTATGGCAAGATGGGACAGTAGGGCAAGATGGAGACAGTAGGGCAAGATGGAGACAGTAGGGCAAGATGGGGACACTAGGGGCAAGGATGGGACAGTAGGGCAAGATGGGGACAGTAGGGCAAGATGGGGACAGTAGGGCAAGATGGGGACAGTAGGGCAAGATGGAGACAGTAGGGCAAGATGGAGACAGTAGGGCAAGATGGGGACAGTAGGGCAAGATGGGGACAGTAGGACACGATGGGGACAGTGGGGCAAGATGGGGACAAGTAGACAAGCATGGGGACAGTAGGCAAGATGGGGACAGTAGGACAAGATGGGGACAGTAGGACACGATGGGGACAGTAGGGCAAGATGGGGACAGTAGGGCAAGATGGGGACAGTAGGACAAGATGGGGACAGTAGGACAAGATGGGGACAGTAGGGCAAGATGGGGACAGTAGGACAAGATGGGGACAGTAGGACACGATGGGACAGTAGGGCAAGATGGGGAAAGTAGGGCAAGATGGGGACAGTAGGACAAGATGGGGACAGTAGGGCAAGATGGAGACAGTAGGGCAAGATGGGGACAGTAGGACAAGATGGGGACAGTAAGGGCAAGATGGAGGCAGTAAGGGCAAGATGGGGACAGTAGGGCAAGATGGAGACAGTAGGGCAAGATGGGGACAGTAGGACAAGATGGGGACAGTAGGGCAAGATGGAGACAGTAGGCAAAGATGGAGACAGTAGGGCAAGATGGAGACAGTAGGGCAAGATGGGGACAGTAGGACAAGATGGAGACAGTAGGGCAAGATGGAGACAGTAGGACAAGATGGAGACAGTAGGGCAAGATGGAGACAGTAGAGCAAGATGGGGACAGTAGGACAAGATGGGACAAGTAAGGACAAAGATGGAGACAATAGGACAAGATGGAGACAGTAGGGCAAGATGGAGACAGTAAGGAACCGTGGGGACAGTAGGGCAAGATGGAGACAGTAGGACACGATGGGGACAGTAGGGCAAGATGGAGACAGTAGGGCAAGATGGAGACAGTAGGACAAGATGGAGACAGTAGGGCAAGATGGGGAAAGTAGGACAAGAATGGGGACAGTAGGACAAGATGGAGACAGTAGGGAAGATGGGGAAAGTAGGACAAGATGGGGACAGTAGGACAAGATGGAGACAGTAGGGCAAGATGGAGACAGTAGGACAAGATGGATACAGTAGGGCAAGATGGAGACAGTAGGGCAAGATGGGGACAGTAGGACAAGATTGGGACAGTAGGACAAGATGGAGACAGTAGGACAAGATGGGACAGTAGGGCAAGATGGAGACAGTAGGACACGATGGGGAACAGTAGGGCAAGATGGAGACAGTAGGACAAGATGGGGACAGTAGGGCAAGATGGGGACAGTAGGACACGATGGGACAGTAGGGCAAGATAGAGACAGTAGGACACGATGGGGACAGTAGGGCAAGATGGAGACAGTAAGGGCAAGATGGAGACAGTAGGCAAGATGGAGACAGTAGGACAAGATGGGGACAGTAGGACAAGATGGAGACAGTAGGAACAGATTGGGACAGTAGGGCAAGATGGAGACAGTAGGGCAAGATGGGTACAGTAGGACAAGATGGAGATAGAAGGGCATGAGAATGGGACAGTAGGACAAGATGGGGACAGTAGGACAAGATGGGGACAGTAGGACAAGATGGGGACAGTAGGGCAAAGATGGGGACAGTAGGGCAAGATGGAGACAGTAAGGAACAAGATGGGGACAGTAGGACAAGATGGGGACAGTAGGACAAGATGGGAACAGTAGGGCAAGATGGGGACAGTAGGACAAGATAGAGACAGTAGGGCAAGATGGGGACAGTAGGGCAAGATGGAGACAGTAGGACAAGATGGAGACAGTAGGACAAGATGGGGACAGTAGGACAAGATAGGGACAGTAGGACAAGATGGAGACAGTAGGGCAAGATGGGGACAGTAGGGCAAGATGGGGACAGTAGGACAAGATGGGGACAGTAGGACAAGATGGAGACAGTAGGGCAAGATGGGGACAGTAGGGAAAGATGGAGACAGTAGGACAAGATGGAGACAGTAGGGCAAGATGGGGAACAGTAGGGCAAGATGGGAGAAAACAAGTAGGGCAAGAATGGAGACAGTAGGGCAAAATGGGTACAGTAGGACAAGATGGAGATAGAAGGGGCAAGATGGGGACAGTAGGACAAGATGGGGACAGTAGGACAAGATGGGGACAGTACGGACAAGATGGGGACCAGTAGGGCAAGATGGGGACAGTAGGTGCAAGATGGAGACAGTAGGACAAGATGGGGACAGTAGGACAAGATGGGGACAGTAGGACAAGATGGGGGACAGTAGGGCAAGATGGGGACAGTAGGACAAGATAGAGACAGTAGGGCAAGACATGGGGACAGTAGGGCAAATGGAGACAGTAGGACAAGATGGACGACAGTAGGACAAGATGGGGACAGTAGGACAAGATAGGGACAGTAGGACACAAGATGGACGACAGTAGGGCAAGATGGGGACAGTAAGGGCAAGATGGGGACAGTAGGACAAGATGGGGACAGTAGGACAAGATGGAGACAGTAGGGCAAGATGGGGACAGTAGGGCAAGATGGAGACAGTAGGACAAATTGGAGACAGTAGGGCAAGATGGGCACAGTAGGGCAGATGGGGACAGTAGGGCAAGATGGGGACAGTAGGACAAGATGGGGATAGTAGGACAAGATGGGGACGTAGGGCAAGATGGGGACAGTAGGGCAAGATGGAGACAGTAGGACAAGATGGGGACAGTAGGACAAGATGGAGACAGCAGGGCAAGATGGGGACAGTAGGGCAAGATGGAAACAGTAGGGCAAGATGGAGACCAGTAGGGCAAGATGGAGACAGTAGGGCAAGGATGGAGACAGTAGGGCAAGATGGGGACAGTAGGACAAGATGGAGGCAGTAGGGCAAGATGGGGAACAGTAGGGCAAGATGGAGACAGTAGGGCAAGATGGAGACAGTAGGGCAAAGATGGGGACAGTAGGGCAAGATGGAGGCAGTAGGGCAAGATGGGGACAGTAAGGGCAAGATGGAGACAGTAGGGCAAGATGGAGACAGTAGGGCAAGATGGAGACAGTAGGGCAAGATGGGGACAGTAGGACAAGATGGAGACAGTAGGGCAAGATGGAGACAGTAGGAAAATGGAGACAGTAGGGCAAGATTGGAGACAGAGGGCACGATGGGGACAGTAGGACCAAAATGGGCCAGTCAGGCAAGATGGAGACAGTAGGGACAGATGGAGACAGTAGGCAAAGATCGGACAGTCCACACGATGGACAGTAGGGCAAGATGGAGACAGTAGGACACGATGGGGGACAGTAGGGGCAAGATGGAGACAGTAGGGCAAGATGGAGACAGAGGACAAGATGGAGCAGTAGGGCAAGATGGGGAAAGTAGGACAAGAATGGGGGACAGTAGACCAAGATAGGGACAACGTAGGGAAGATAGGGAAGTAAGGACAAGATGGGGAAGTAAGGACAAGATGGAGACAGTGGGGCCAAAGATGGAGAACAGTAGGACAAGATGGAGACAGTAGGGCAAGATGGTAGAGACAGTAAGGGCAAGATGGGACGGTGAGACAAGATGGGGACGTAGGAACAAGATGGAACAGTAGGACAAGATGGAACAGTAGGGCAGATGGAGGCACAGTAGGACACAATGGGGACAGTACGGAGCAAGATGGAGACCAGTAGGAACACGATGGGACAGTAGGGCAAGATGGAACAGTAGGGCAAGATGGAGACAGTAGGACAAGATGGAGAAAGTAGGGCAGATGGGGAAGTAGGACAAGATGGGGACAGTAGGCAAGATGGAGACAGTAGGGAAAGATGGGGAAAGTAGGACAAGATGGGGACAGTAGGACAAAGATGGAGACAAGTAGGACAAGATGGGACAGTAGGCAAAGATGGAAAGTCGGACCGATGGGCGACAGTAAGGCAAGATGGAGACAGTAGGACAGATGGGGACAGTAGGGCAAGATGAACAGTTAGGACACGATGGGACAGTAGGGCAAGATAGAGAACAGTAGGACACGATGGGGAAGTAAGCAAGATGGAGACAGTAGGACAAGATGGAGGACAGTAGGGCAAAGATGGAACGAAAAAAAATAGGACAAGATGGGACAGTAGGACAAGAATGGAGACAGTAGGACAAGATTGGGACAGTGGTGCAAGATGGAGACAGTAGGGCAAGATGGGTACAGGTAGGACAAGATTGAGAATAGTAGGGCAAGATGGGGACGTAGGACAAAGATGGGGACAGTAGGACACAGATGGGGAACAGTAGGACCAAGACCAATGGGAACATAGGGCAAGATGGGGACAAGTAAGGGCAGATGGAGACAGTAGCCAGATGGGGACAGTAGGACAAGATGGAGACAGTAGGCAAGATGGGACCGTAGACAAGATAGGGACAGTAAAGGACAAGATGGAGACAGTGGGGCAAAGTGGAGACAAGTGGGGGGCAGATGGGGACAGTAGGGCAAGAATGGGGACAGTAGGACCAAGACATAGAGCCAGTAGACAAGATGGGGACAGTAGGACAGATGGAGACAGTAAGGACAAGATTTGGGACGTAGGGCAAGATGGAGCAGTAGGGCAAGATGGTACAGGGACAAGAATGGAGATAGAATGGCAAGATGGACAGTAGGACTAAGATGGGGAGTAGGACAAGAATGGGACAGTAGGACAAAAGGGGACAGTAGGGCAAGATGGGGACAGAGGGCAAGATGGTAGCAGTAGGACACAACAACCCCACACACAAGATGGGGACAAGTAGGACAGATTGGGGACAGTAGGACAAGATGGGGGGACAGTAGGGGCAAGAGGGGACAGTAGGCAAGAAGAGACAGTAGGGGCAAGATGGGGACAGTGAGGCACAGATGGAGACAGTGGACACAGAATGGAGACAGTAGGACAAGATGGGACAGTAGGACAAAAGGGACAGCTAGGACAAGATGGAGACAGTAGGCAAGATGGGACAGTAGGGCAAGATGGGGACAGTAGGACAAGATGGGGACATAGGCAAAGATGGAGACAGTAGGGCAAGATGGGCAGTAGGCAAGATGGAGACAGTAGGACAAGATGGAGACAGTAGGGCAAGCTGGGGACAGTAAGGGCAAGAATGGGCGTAGGGCAAGATGGGGACAGTAGGACAAGCCTGGGACAGTAGGACAAGATTGGGACAGTAGGGCAAGATGGGGACAGTAGGCAATGATGGAGACAGTAGGACAAGATGGGTGACAGTAAGGACAACGATGGAGACAGCAAAGGCAAGATGGGGACAGTAGGGCAAGATGGAAACAGTAGGGCAAGATGAACAGTAGGGCAAAGATGGAGACCAGTAAGGGCAAGATAGGAGACAGTAGGGCAAAGATGGGGACAGTAGGACAAGATGGAGGCAGTAGGGCAAGATGGGGACCAGTAGGGCAGATGGAGACAGTAGGGCA
Organism: Xenopus tropicalis; assembly: GCF_000004195.4. Classification (NCBI taxonomy): domain Eukaryota; kingdom Metazoa; phylum Chordata; class Amphibia; order Anura; family Pipidae; genus Xenopus; species Xenopus tropicalis. Next base: position 2,882,963 of record NC_030679.2, on the reverse strand, counting down.
ACGATGGAGACAGTGGGCCAGATGGGGACAGTAGGGCAAGATGGAAGGCAGTAGGGCCAGATGGGGACAGTAGGGCAAGATGGAGACAGTAGGGCAAGATGGAGACAGTAAGGGCACAGATGAGACATGTAGGGCAAGTGGGGACAGTAAGGGAACAAGATGGAGAAACAGTAGGGCAGATGGAGACAGTAGGACAATGGAAGTAGGCAAGATGGGGACAGTAGGAAAAGATGGGGACAGTAGGACAAGAATGACATAGGCAACAAGTGGAGACAGTAGGGCAAGATGGAGACGTAGGACACGATGGGGACAGTAGGCGCAGGGGACAGTAGACACGATGGGGACAGTAGGGCAAGATGGAACAAGTAGGGCAAGATGGAGACAGAGGACACAAGATGGAGACAGTAAGGGCAAGATGGGGAAAGTATGGACAAGATGGGGACAGTAGGCCAACTGGAACAGTAGGGAAAGATGGGGGAAAGTAGGACAAGATGGGGACAGTAGGATCAAGATGGAGACGTAAGGGCAAGATGGACCGAGGACAAGATGGAGACAGTAGGCCAAGATGGAGACAGTTAGGGCAAGATGGGGACGGTAGACAAGAATGGGGAAGTGGACAAGATGGAGACCATAGGAAGAGAGACAGTGGGCAAGCTGGAGACAGTAGGACACGATGGGGACAGGGAGGAGGCAGATGGAGACAGTAGGACACGATGGACAGTAGGGCAAGATGGAGACAGTAGGCAGATGGAGACAGTAGGACAAGATGGAGACAGTAGGGGCAAGATGGGGAAAGTAGGACCAGATGGGACAGTAGGACAAGATTGGAGACAGTAGGGAAAGATGGGGAAAGAGGACAAGATGGGGACAGTAGCCACGAAGATGGAGCAGTAGACAAGATGGGCACCCAGTACGGGCAAGATGGAGACAGTAGGACACATGGCGAACAGTAGGGCCCAAAAAAGATGGAGACAGTAGGATAACAGATGGGGACAAGTAAAGGGCAAGATGAGACAGTAGGAACCACGATGGGGACACACGTAGGCGCAAGATAGAGACATGTAAAGGACACGAATGGGGGACAGTGGCAAGAATGGAGACAGTAGGACAAGCTGGAGACAGTAGGGTACAAGATGGAGACAGTAGGACAGATGGGGGACAGTCGGACAAGATGGAGACAGTAGGACAAGATTGGGACAGTAAGGGCCAAGATGGAGACAGTAGGGCAGAGATGGGTACAGTAAGGACAAGATGGAGATAGTAAGGCAAGAATGGGGACAGTAGACAAGATGGGGACAGTAGGACAAGATGGGGACAGTAGGACAAGAATGGGAGAACCGTAGGAGGCAAAAGATGGGGACAGTAGGGCAAAGATGGCGACAGTAGGACATAGATGGGGACTAGTAGGACAAGATTGGAGACAGTAGGACAAAGATGGGGACAGTAGGACAAGATAGGGACAGTAAGGACAAGATGGAGACCAGTGGGGCCAAGATAGGAGACAGTGGGGCAAGATGGGACAGTAAGGGCAAGATGGGGACAGTCGGACAAGATAGAAGACAGTAGAAAGCAAGATGGACAGTAGGGCAGATGGAACAGTAGGACAGGATGGAGACAGTAGGACAAGATGGAGACAGGTAGGACAAATGGGGACAGTAGACAAGATAGGGACAGAGACAAGAAGGAGACAGTAAGGGCAAGATGGGGAACAGTAGGCACAGGTGGGACAGTAGACAAGATGGGGACAGTAGGACCAAGATGGAGACAGTAGGGCAAGATGGGGACAGTAGGGCAAGAGGGGACGTAGGCACAAGATGGAGACAGTAAGGGCAAGATGGGGACAGTAGGGCAAGCTGAGACAGTAGGACAAGATGGAGACAGTAGGACAAGAATGGGACAGTAGGAACAAGATGGGGACAGTAGGACAAGATGGGGACAGTAGGCAAGATGGAGACTGTAGGGCAGATGGAGACGGTAGGGCAAGATGGGGAACGGTAGGGCAAGATGGGGACGGTAGGGCAAGAATGGGACGGTAGACAAGATGGAGACGGTAGGGGCAAGATTGGAGACCTGTAGGGCAAGATCGAGACAGTAGGGCAAGATGGAGACAGTAGGGCAAGAAGGAGACGTAGGGCAAGAGGGACAGTAGGACAAGATGGGGACAGTAGGACAAGATGGAGACCAGTAGGACAAAGATGAAGGACAGTAGGCAGATGGAGACAGTAGGGCAAGATGGAGACAGTAGGGACAAATGGAGACAGTAGGAGCAGATGGACGACAGTACGGGCAAGATGGGGACAGTGGAAAATGAGACGTAGGGCAAGATGGAGAACAGAAGGGCAAGATGAGACAGTAGGAACAAGATGGAGACAGTAAGGGCAAGATGGAGACATTTAGGACAAGATGGGGAACAGTAAGGGCAAGATGGAGACAGTAGGACAAGATGGGGACAGTAGGGCAAGATGGAGACAGTAGGACAAGATGGGGACAGTAGGCAAGATGGAGACAGTTAGGACACATGGGGAAACAGTAGGCAATCAAGATGGAGACCGTAGGCACGGATGGGGACAAGTAGGGCAAGATGGAGACAGTAGGACAAGAGTGAGGACAAGGAAAGGACAAGATGGGGATCAGTAGGGCAAGATGGAGACAGTAGGGCAAGTGGAGACAGTAGGACAAGATTGAGACAGTAAGGGCAAGATGGAGACAGTCAGGGCAAGATGGGGACAGTATGGACAAGCAT
>NC_030679.2:2868444-2879220 GCF_000004195.4 Xenopus tropicalis | reverse complement strand
GGGGATGGGATGGCCCCCAGGTTTCCTGGAATGAAAGAAATAATGTGATAGGCTCAGGATTTTCATTTTCTTACCCTTTTTCTTTTTAAAAATAAAAAAACTGATATTTTACCCCCCCCCCCTTCCGAGGGGCATGTAAATCCTCTGCGCTCTGACCAGCAGTGGACACCCTATCCAACCCTCACTTCCTAATTGCGGCAGTTGTGTAAGGAAAGTTTCAATCAAATCCAGTCCACCTCCCTTAGGCTGGAGGGCCGGAAGCGTTAGTGTACCAAAAACCAGGACAATAGAGCAGTCGCACCCTGGAGCCGGAGAGTGTATGATAGCAAACGCTTACTGAGGTCCTCATCCAGGTTCTGCGTTCGGTTTCTCCAGATCAAGCAGAACAGGGAGCGGTCTGGAGGGTGATTTAAGAGGCACTCTGGACTACGATGGTTTGGGGGAAGGAGAACATACTAGGGAGCCACATCAGGGGAGGCGGGTTTGCAAGTCGAGCCAATGGGTACAGGTCGATGGAGAGGAAGGAGTGGGTCAGGGCGTGCGGCCAAACGAATGATGATGATGTGAGAGAACGATCGCTCCTGAGCTCATCCTGAGGGGGCAGAAACCACAAAACAAGTCCAGAATTTCTATCAATTTTTCTATCATTTTTATACATAAAGATCCTGACTTGATTGTCTTCGTAGCGTGCTGAGCCACTCAAAGCCATCTGCTCTAGCACAGGGAGGAGCCTAGAAGCTGTCATCACTTGCGGGGGCTGAACCACGTCGCTCCCCCTTCCCTGGACAGAGAAACAATCAATCTACAGTTCAGAACTAAAATGACCAACCATTGGACAGCTGTGAGAGTTCACACATAGCCGCGGGTCCCAGGCTTCCCCTCCCAGCTGGGCATTCTGCAGGTAATGTTCTCTTAGAGCGCCGGCGGTTGCCCCCTCCCGCCCAATAAGCCCACTCACTGTTGCTCCCTTCCTCCTCAGCTGTGACCTTCAGCGGCATCGAGTTCATTTCTCAGGAGACGTTTGGATTCCCTGAATGCGGCCAAATTCCCTTCATCTTGGCCCAGGAGAAGTCTGTATTCCTAGCGCGGCGGGGAGGACAAGTGACCATCACATTGTGCGTTGCGCCCCCCCATTGTTCCTCCACCGCTGACCCCATGTGCTGCATAAAAGGGCAAGTATTCCTGGAGTCTGCTGCCCTAAAGGGCAAGTCTATCCTTATCTGCTTGCACTAAAGGCAAGTATTCCCTGTATCATGCCGCACCTAAAGGCACAGATATTCGCTCGTATTCTGCTTGCATCTAAAGTGGCAAGTAATCCTCTATCTGCCGCACTAAAGCGGCAAGTAGTATCTCTATCTGGACTGCCACTAAAGGCGCAAGGTATTCCTGGAAAGTACTATTGCCTGCGCAGACTGACATACACGGAAGCAAGTACTCCTGTATATGCCTGCACTAAAGGGCAATATTGCCTGTATCCTGCTGCCACTAACAGGCAGTATTCCTGTACTGCTGCCACTAAAAAGGGCAAGTATCCCTGTATCTGCCTGCACTAAAGGGCAAGTATCCTGTATCTGCTGCACTAAAGGGCAAGGTATTCCTGTATCTGCTGCAACTAAAGGGCAAGTATTTCCTGCTATCTGCTGCACTAAAGGCAGTATCCTGTATCGCTGCCACTAAAAGGGCGAGTATTCCTGTATCTGTGCACTAAAGGGCAAGTATTCCTGTATCTGCCTGCCACCTAAAGCGGCAAGATTCCTGTATCTGCCTGCACTAAAGGGCAAGTATATTCCTGGAATCTGCTGCACTACAAAGGGCAAGTATTCCTGTATGCTCTGCACTTAAAGGGCAAGTATTCCTGATATCTTGCTGCACTAAAGGGCAGAGTAATTCCTGTATTTCTGCCGCCACTAAAGGGCCAAGTATTCCTGTATCTGCTGCAACTTAAAGGGCAAGGTATTCCTGTATCTGCCGCACTAAAGGGCAAGTATATTCCGCGATATTCTTGCCGCACTAAAGGGCAAGTATTCCTGTATCTGCATGCAGTCTAAAGGGTAGCAAGTACTCCTGTATCTGCTGCACTAAAGGGCAAGCTAGTTCCGTGTATCTGCCGCACTGAAGGCGCAAGAGATATTCCCTTGTATCTGCCGCCAACTAGAAGGGGCAAGATATTCCTGTATCTGCTGCCTTAAAGGGCAAGTATTTCTCTGTATCTGCTGCACTAAAGGGCAAGTATTCCTGTATCTGCTCACTAAAAGGCGCAAGTATTCCCGTCATCTGCAAAAGATACACAACATTATATATTATATGTAAACAGGCACGAGAGGGGGCGCGTTACAGCCAAAACAAACACAGCTCTCACCTTGAAATCAATGAGTTTAATCAGATGGCGGCCTAGGGACTCAAACAACTCCTGTGGCACCTTAGACAGCCCCCTTGGCTGGCCTAACCACACATTGCCAGCCGGCCTTTCCCAGACCCACAGATTTGCCACGCCGGGCCTTTTCCAGTACCCACAGATTGCCAGTCCGGGCCTCTTCCAGTACCCACAGATTGCCAGTTCGGCCTTTTCACAGAAACCCCACAGCATTCCCAGTCCGGGCCCTTTCCAGGAACCCACAGATCTGCCAGTCCGGGCCTTTCCAGTACCCACAGATTGCCAGTCCGGCCTTTCCAGAAACCCACAGATTGCGCAGTCCGGCCTTTCCAGCAAACCCACAGATTGCCAGATGTCCGGGCGCCTTTCCAGGACCCAAGATTGCCAGTCCGGGCCATTTCCAGAAGCCACAGATTGCCAATCCGGGCCTTTCCAGAACCCACAGCATTGCCAGTCCGGGGCCTTTGTACCCACAGATTGCACGTCCCGGCCTTCCAACACAGTTGCCAGTCCGGGCCTTTCCAGTGACCCCACAGATTGCCATCCGGGCCTTTCCGTACCGCAACCAGATTGCCAGTCCGGCCTTTCCAGTACCCACAGATTGCCAGTCCGGGCCTTTCCAGTTAACCCACAGATTGCCAGTCCGGGCCTTTCCGACATACCCACAGATTGCGTCCGGGCCTTATCCAGTTACCCCACAGAATTGCCAGTCCGGGCTCTTTTCGCCAGTACCCACAGATTGCCAGTCCGGGCCTTTACCAGTACCACAGATTTGCCAGTCCTCGGGCCTTTCCAGAACCCACAGATTGCCAGTCCGGGCCTTTCCACAGGAACCCACAGATTGCCAGGTCCGGGCCTTCCAGTACCCACAGAATTGCCACGTCCGGGGCCTTTCCAGAACCCACAGATTGCCAGTCCTGGGCCTTTCCAGAACCCACAGATTGCCAGTCCGGGCCTTTCCAGGACCCACAGGTATATGCCCAGGTCCGAGGCCTTTCACAGAACCCACAGAAATTGCCAATCCGGGCCTTCTCCAGAACCCACAGATTGCCAGTCCGGGCCTTTCCAGTACCCACAGATTGCCAGATCCGGGCCTTCTCCAGAACCCACAGAATTGCCATCCAGCGGGCCTTTCAAGGACCACAGATTGCCAATCCGGGCCTTTCCAGTAACCCACAGCATTGCCAGTCCGGGCCTTTTCCAGTACCCACAGATTGCCAGCGGCGCAGGGCCTTTTCCAGAACCCAACAGATTGCCAGTCGCGGCCTTTCCAGGAACCCACAGAGATTGCCAAATTCCTGGGCCTTTTCCAGAACCCACAGATTGCCAGTCCGGACCTTTCCAGAACCCACAGATTGGCAGTCCGGCCTTTCCAAACCCACACGATTGGCAGTCTGGGCCTTTCCAGAAACCCACAGATTGCCAGTCCGGGCCTTTCCAGAACCCACACTTGCCCGTCTGGGCCTTTCCAGAACCCACACATTGCCAGTCTTGCGGCCTTTCCAGAACTCACAGATTGGCCAGTCCAAAACTGTCTATAACTTTGTGCTGCCACCAACAGGGGAAAGGGGTGCGGTACTGCAGGATGCAATAGCTTTATCCAAACTGAGAGTCTCATTTGTAGGTGACACTTACCCCTTTAATTTGGGGGTTAGTTGCTGCCCCTTCCCCCTCGATGGTGGGCATTTTCATAAGGTGTTTCCTGAACCCAAACTACCCTTGGGCCCCTGATTCCTCCTCTCACAGTTCATCGGACCCCGGCTCAAAGGGCCCAGAGAGGAAACGCCCGTGCACTTTTGATGAGATACCATGAATGCGTTCCACATGTGGCCGCCGGTTAGCCAATCAACAAAGGCCACATTATGGGATGTTATCATGGGAAGTGGAATGGCAGCTCCCCCGGGGGGCGGGGATGAAGGGGACTCTTTGGCTATAATTATCGGAAAATGACAGAACACCGACCTCCAACCTTGCCTCCAGCTCCCGAGGGGGTATATCTGTGCCTATATATTTATTACAGTTACATTATGTGCAATTATATGATATGGGGGGTTCACTGTGACAGATGGGGGGGGCTGGGGCAAAGAGGGAGTTATATCTGTGTATAATATTATACAGTTACAGTATGTGCATTAATGCATATGGGGGTTACACTTGACAGTGGGGGGGGGGGGGGAGGGGCTGCGTGAAAGATGGGGGGTATATTGTGCCTATATTATTATACGATTACATTATGTGCATATATGATATGGGGGTTACACTTGACAGTGGGGGGGGGGGCTGGGTGGAAAGAGGGGGGGTATATCTGTGCCTATATAGTTAATACAGTTACATTATGTGGCCATATATGATTATGGGGGTTACCACTGTGGACAGTGGGGGGGGGGCTGGGGGAAAGATGGAGAGGTATAATCTGTGCCTATATATATACAGTTACATTATATGTGCATTATGATATGGGGTTACACTGTGACAGTGGGGGGGGGAAAAGATGGTGGGGTTATACTTTGCCTAATATATACAGTTACATTATGTGCATATATGATATGGGGGTTACACTGTGACAGTGGGGGGGGGGGCTGGGGGAAAGATGGGGGTATATCTGTGCCTATATATTATACAGTTACATTATGTGCATATATGATATGGGGGTTACCACTGTGACAGTGGGGGGGGCTGGGGGAAAGATGGGGGGGTATATTCTGTGCCTATATATTATACAGTTACATTATGTGCATATATGATATGGGGTTACACTGTGACAGTGGGGGGGGGCTGGGGGAAAGATGGGGCGTATATCTGTGCCTATATATTATATCAGTTACATTATGTGCATATATGATATGGGGGTTACACTGTGACAGTGGGGGGGGGGGCTGGGGGAAAGATGGGGGTATATCTGTGCCTATATATTATACAGTTACATTATGTGCATATATGATATGGGGGTTACACTGTGACAGTGGGGGGGGGGGCTGGGGGAAAGATGGGGGGTATATCTGTGCCTATATATTATACAGTTACAATTATGTGCATATATGATATGGGGTTACACTGTGACAGTGAGGGGGGGGGCTGGGGGAAAGATGGGGGGTATATCTGTGCCTATATATTAGACAGTTACATTATGTGCATATATGATATGGGGGTTACACTGTGACAGTGGGGGGGGGGGGAAAGATGGGGGGTATATCGTGCCTATATATTATACAGTTACATTATGTGCATATATGAAATGGGGCGTTACACTGTGACAGGTGCGGGGGGGGCTGGGGAAAGATGGGTATATCTGTGCCTTTATATATTATACAGTTACATTATGTGCATATATGATATGGGGGTTACACTGTGACATGTGGGGGGGGGAGCTGGGGAAAGAGGGGGGTATATCTGTGCCTATATAATTATACAGTTACATTATGTGCATATATATATGGGGTTACACTGTGACAGTGGGGGGGGGCTGGGAAAGATGGGGCGTATATCGTGCCTATATATTATACAGTTACATTATGCGATATATTGATATGGGGTTACACTGTGACATTAGGGGGGGGGCTGGGGAAAGATGGGGGTATATCTGTGCCTATATATTATACAGTTACATTATGTGCATATATGAAATGGGGTTACACTGTGAGCAGTGGGGGGGGGGCTGAGGGAAAGATGGGGGTATAATCTGTGCCTATATATTATTACAGTTACATTATGTGCATATATGATATGGGGGTTACACTGTGACAGTGGGGGGGGGGGGGCGGCTGGGGAAAGATGGGGGTATATCTGTGCCTATATATTATACAGTTACATTATGTGCATATATGATATGGGGGTTACACTGTGACATGGGGGGGGGGGGGGGGCTGGGTGAAAGATGGGGTATATCTGTGCCTATTATATATACAGTTACATTATGTGCATATATGATATGGGGGTTACACTGTGACAGTGGGGGGGGGGGGGGGGCGGTGAAAGATGGGGGGTATATCTGTGCCTATATATTATACAGTTACATTATGTGCATATTTGAAATGGGCGGTTACACTGTGACAGTGGGGGGGGGCTGGGGGAAAGATGGGGGTATATCTGTGCCTATATATTATACAGTTACATTATGTGCATATTTGATTATGGGGGTTTACACTGTGACAGTGGGGGGGGGGGGCTGGTCGGAAAGATGGGGGTATATCTGTGCCTATATATTATACAGTTACATTATGTGCATATTATTGATATGGGGTTACACTGTGACAGTGGGGGGGGGCTGGGGAAAGATGGGGTATATCTGTGCCTATATATTATACAGTTACATTATGTGCATATAGATATGGGGGGTTAACACTGTGACAGTGGGGGGGGGGGGGGGGGCTGGGTTGAAAGATGGGGGGGTATATCTGTGCCTATATATTATAACAGTTACATTATGTGCATATATGATATGGGGGTTACACTGTGACAGTGGGGGGGGGGGGGGCTGGGTGAAAGATGGGGGGTATATCTGTGCCTATATATTATACAGTTACATTATGTGCATATATGATATGGGGTTACACTGTGACAGTGGGGGGGGGGGGCTGGTGTGAAAGATGGCGGGTATATCTGTGCCTAGTATATTATACAGTTACATTTGTGCATTATATGATATGGGGTTACACTGTGACAGTGGGGGGGGGGCTGGGGAAAGATGGGGGTATATCTGTGCCTATATATTATACAGTTACATTATGTGCATATATGATATGGGGGTTACACTGTGACAGTGGGGGGGGGAAAGATGGGGGGTATATCTGTGCCTATATATTATACAGTTACATTATGTGCATATATGATATGGGGGTTACACTGTGACAGTGGGGGGGGGGCTGGGGGAAAGATGGGGGGTATATCTGTGCCTATATATTATACAGTTACATTATGTGCATATATGATATGGGGGTTACACTGTGACAGTGGGGGCTGGGGGGAAAGATGGGGGGTATATCTGTGCCTATATATTATACAGTTACATTATGTGCATATATGATATGGGGGTTACACTGTGACAGTGGGGGGGGGGCTGGGGGAAAGATGGGGGTATATCTGTGCCTATATATTATTACAGTTACATTATGTGCATATATGATATGGGGGTTACACTGTGACAGTGGGGGGGGGAAAGATGGGGGGGTATATCTGTGCCTATATATTATACAGTTACATTATGTGCATATATGATATGGGGGTTACACTGTGACAGTGGGGGGGGGGCTGGGGAAAGATGGGGGGTATATCTGTGCCTATATATTATACAGTTACATTATGTGCATATATGATATGGGGGTTACACTGTGACAGTGAGGGGGGGGGCTGGGGGAAAGATGGGGGGTATATCTGTGCCTATATATTATACAGTTACATTATGTGCATATATGATATGGGGGTTACACTGTGACAGTGGGGGGGGGGGGGGAAGATGGGGGGTATATCTGTGCCTATATATTATACAGTTACATTATGTGCATATATGATATGGGGGTTACACTGTGACAGTGGGGGGGGGCTGGGGGAAAGATGGGGGTATATCTGTGCCTATATATTATACAGTTACATTATGTGCATATATGATATGGGGGTTACACTGTGACAGTGGGGGGGGGGGAAAGATGGGGGGTATATCTGTGCCTATATATTATACAGTTACATTATGTGCATATATGATATGGGGGTTACACTGTGACAGTGGGGGGGGGCTGGGGGAAAGATGGGGGGGTATATCTGTGCCTATATATTATACAGTTACATTATGTGCATATATGATATGGGGGTTACACTGTGACAGTGGGGGGGGGGGGGGAGATGGGGGGTATATCTGTGCCTATATATTATACAGTTACATTATGTGCATATATGATATGGGGTTACACTGTGACAGTGGGGGGGGGGGGGAAGATGGGGGTATATCTGTGCCTATATATTATACAGTTACATTATGTGCATATATGATATGGGGGTTACACTGTGACAGTGGGGGGGGCTGGGGGGAAAGATGGGGGTATATCTGGTGCCTATATATTATACAGTTACATTATGTGCATATATGATATGGGGGTTACACTGTGACAGTGGGGGGGGGGGGGGAAAGATGGGGGGTATATCTGTGCCTATATATTATACAGTTACATTATGTGCATATATGATATGGGGGGTTACACTGTGACAGTGGGGGGGGGGGAAAGATGGGGGTATATCTGTGCCTATATATTATACAGTTACATTATGTGCATATATGATTTGGGGGTTACACTGTGACAGTGGGGGGGGGGGCTGGGGGAAAGATGGGGGGTATATCTGTGCCTATATATTATACAGTTTACATTATGTGCATATATGATATGGGGGTTACACTGACAGTGGGGGGGGGGGCTGGGGGAAAGATGGGGGGTATATCTGTGCCTATATATTATACAGTTACATTATGTGCATATATGATATGGGGGTTACACTGTGACAGTGGGGGGGGCTGGGGGAAAGATGGGGGGTATATCTGTGCCTATATATTATACAGTTACATTATGTGCATATATGATATGGGGGTTACACTGTGACAGTGGGGGGGGGGGGGAAAGATGGGGGGTATATCTGTGCCTATATATTATACAGTTACATTATGTGCATATATGATATGGGGGTTACACTGTGACAGTGGGGGGGGGAAAGATGGGGGTATATCTGTGCCTATATATTATACAGTTACATTATGTGCATATATGATATGGGGGTTACACTGTGACAGTGGGGGGGGGGGCTGGGGGAAAGATGGGGGGTATATCTGTGCCTATATATTATACAGTTACATTATGTGCATATATGATATGGGGGTTACACTGTGACAGTGGGGGGGGGGCAGTCCCTATGGGAGACAATGAGTGCTGTTGATTGGGCGCCTGGTTACTGAGAGGCAGAATGGGGTTGCCAGGCAACGGGAGTGTTTATTTGGGTAGGACACACGCCCGGTGACAGTTTGGGGACAGACAGGGGAGGAAGAAACTGCAGAAAGGTAAATATCACATCTGATCTTTGGCCAATTCTCTCCGTTACACTATTTGCTGATTCTGATTACGAATCACGTGGGGATTTCCCATGAGCCTCAGCGCCAGGCAGTTCCGCTAGTGACAGCCAATCCCCTTCCTTTAAATGATAAATCCATTGGGTTCCCCAGACTCAGACACCACAGATGAAGAGACATCTCACCATTTTCACTTTCCAACCAGAGTAACATCCCCAGTGATTCCCATTCCCAGGGAACCCACAGCCCAGTGTATCCGGGCGGCCAAAGTGGCCAGCAGGCGGCGCTTTTGCTTCCAGGCCAATATATGAGTAGATTAATAACTGCAGAGCATTAGAACATTCCCAGGACCAGACCAACCTGTAGCCAATCAGAGCATTAGAACATTCCCAGGGCCAGACCAACCTGTAGCCAATCAGAGCATTAGAACATTCCCAGGGCCAGACCAACCTGTAGCCAATCAGAGCATTAGAACATTCCCAGGGCCAGACCAACCTGTAGCCAATCAGGGCATTAGAACATTCCCAGGGCCAGACCAACCTGTAGCCAATCAGAGCATTAGAACCTTCCCAGGGCCAGACCAACCTGTAGCCAATCAGAGCATTAGAACATTCCCAGGGCCAGACCAACCTGTAGCCAATCAGAGCATTAGAACATTCCCAGGGCCAGACCAACCTGTAGCCAATCAGAACATTAGAACATTCCAGGGCCAGACCGACCTGTAGCCAATCAGAGCATTAGAACATTCCCAGGGCCAGACCAACCTGTAGCCAATCAGAGCATTAGAACATTCCCAGGGCCAGACCAACCTGTAGCCAATCAGAACATTAGAACATTCCCAGGGCCAGACCGACCTGTAGCCAATCAGAGCATTAGAACATCCCCAGGGCCAGACCGACCTGTAGCCAATCAGAGCATTAGAACATCCCCAGGGCCAGACCAACCTGTAGCCAATCAGAGCATTAGAACATCCCCAGGGCCAGACCGACCTGTAGCCAATCAGAGCATTAGAACATTCCCAGGGCCAGACCGACCTGTAGCCAATCAGAACATTAGAACATTCCCAGGGCCAGACCCACCTGTAGCCAATCAGAGCATTAGAACATTCCCAGGGCCAGACCAGCCTGTAGCCAATCAGAGCATTAGAACATTCCCAGGGCCAGACCGACCTGTAGCCAATCAGAACATTAGAACATTCCCAGGGCCAGACCCACCTGTAGCCAATCAGAGCATTAGAACATTCCCAGGGCCAGACCAACCTGTAGCCAATCAGAGCATTAGAACATTCCCAGGGCCAGACCAACCTGTAGCCAATCAGAGCATTAGAACATTCCCAGGGCCAGACCGACCTGTAGCC